>NC_069006.1:4252346-4256944 GCF_001194135.2 Octopus bimaculoides
TTGACAAATGTCGACCAGATTTGCTTATTACCGAATCCACTTACGCTACAACGATCCGAGATTCAAAGCGTTGTCGCGAGAGAGATTTCCTCAAGAAGGTTCACAGTTGTGTCGAGAAAGGGGGTAAGGTAAGTCAATATTTTTATAAGTTTTTTTTTTTTATAAAGTTTTTTTTTCTTTATTATTTTGAGGTTAAAAACATAAGGACAACATTTTTCTTTTTCGTTATCCTTTTCATTTTTCCCCTTTGTAATAGGTGTCCTTTTCTTATTCCCTCCAACACTGTTCACCTTATTATGAAAATAATGTAACCTTGTTCTTAAATTGTATTATTTTCAGGTATAAAAACATAAGAAAAACATTTTCTACAAGTTTCTTGCCTCTTTCCTCTCAGTTTTTCCCACTTTAAGAACTATATTCTCCTCCTTTTGCTCTACATTCTTCAATGATCTTTTCAATCCTCTTTTGGAAATGTTACATTGTCTTTGGATTAAATTCATTATCTCTATCAAAGGTCACTCCTAATCCTGTTTCATTATATTCTCCAGGTTTTGATTCCAGTATTTGCTTTAGGAAGAGCACAAGAATTGTGTATATTACTAGAGACATATTGGGACCGGATGAACCTAAAAGTACCCATTTATTTCTCACTTGGGCTCACTGAGAAGGCTAGTAATAGTTACTTTATCTCTTTCTCTGTTCTGCATAACGTTAAACCTTTTGTTACCATATTTCTGTCGAAATACATGGCCTTTCTTTTCAACTTATTGTGAAAATAATAAAGAATTCAGTGAAATAATTTTGCCATTATTAAATTGATGTTTACGGTGATAGAATCATTAACATGCTGGTCAAAATGCTTGGTGGTGTTTCATCCTTTCAAGGTCAAGGAAATAAGTACCAGTTGAGCACTGGGGTTGATGTAATTGACTTACCTCCACTCTTAAAATTGCTGGCCTTGTGCCAAAATTTGAAACCCTTATTAAACTGCTGTGTGGGCTATATCTGTATATTCCCTTGACCAAGGTAACAGTTCACCTTAAATGTTAAGATGCTGGTCTACCAAAGAGTTAGTTAATCTGTATGAATTCATTGTGCAAATTCAAAATCCATGTAGAGACAGATTGAGGTGATTTCCCAAGGGATGGCATAGTCAGATCTGAGAATACTGGGGTCAGCTGAAGGGAAGACAACAGGATTGGGATGAATGAAGACACAGTATGATGATGTACTCTTATTGAATCCTTGTAGACATCAAAGCAATACTGAAGAGGATAACAATGGGACTGTTCAAGCAAAGACTCTTATTTCACAATAACCCTACCACTACAAGACCAGGAGGTACCGTGGTGGAGCTACAGTTTGCGCTACTGAGAACTAAATCTCTTTGATACTAATGAGACTGGGATATAGGGCAGATAACATTGATGAGGCCATGCTGGGGCATTGCCTTAAAAAATTTTTAGTGGAATCAATCAACCCCAGTACTTTTTTTTTAAGCATAATACTCTTTCTATTGTTTTTTTTTTTTTTTTGCCAAACTGCAAGTTATGGGGATGTAAACACACCAACACCAGTTATCAGGCAGTGGTTGGGGACAAATGCACACACACACACACACACATATACAACGGACTTCTTTCAGTTTCCATCTACCAAATCCACTCAGTGTTTTGGTCGGCCCAAAGCTATATTAGAACACACTTGCTTAAGGTGCCATACAGTGGGACTGAGCCTGGAACCATGTAGTTGGGAAGCAAGCATCTTACCACACAGCCACACCTGCATTTATATATCACAAAAACGATGGTGGTCTCAGGGATATCGGTATCGAAAAGGTTCAAATATCTTTGAAAGCAAGTTACTAGGATATAGGATTCAAAACATTGGTTGTTCCACTGATAGGTCAGGCATGTTAATTCAACTGGCTGTGACTCTCGTTAATTGGCAAATATACTGATCTTGTATGTGTTTGTGTACATTTTGTAGGCAAACCATTATTACAAACTGTTTATCACATGGACCAGTCAGAAGATCAAGAAAACCTTTGTACAGCGAAACATGTTTGAGTTCAAACATATCAAGGTATTGTATTGTATACTATTGTCTTTGCTACACACACACACATTATGATAAAGAACCCTAAAATCTGAGACTTTTTATAAAAAAATATTTTTATCATAAACAAGAGATGTTCTCGTTACTATGAACGACAAAAGCTGAGATAGTTCAAAGGTAATTGTTCTGGGACCAGGTATGATAGTAGTAGTTGTAGTGATTTTAGCTGGTCATTGTGTGCTGCTGTCACCATCCGTCCATTGTTTCCGCACTGTTGCAGCACTCTGGTCAGCTGCTGATTCTGCTACTGTCTGCTATCTTCCCTATCTGGTCATCAATCAGTAGTGGCTAAAATGTACTGAATATATAGTGGTGGTCTTGCTCAGAAAAAAAGTGTGCCAAAGATGAAATTGTTGCTAGATCCAGTTCCACACACAGTCTTGAATGGTCAGATTGTTTTAATGACTTTGGTAATATTCTTGGGAATTGTGATCTTTTTCTTGAGTTGTTTCTTTTTTTTACATTGGATTTAGTGATCCAGATTTGATGGTTAAGTATTTCTGCTAGATACATATATTGTTGCTATGGTGATAAGAAGAGAAATGCAGATGGAAAGCTTAGGGTCTTGATGGTTGTGATTATGATGATGAAGCAGTAAATGTCTTTTGAAGTTTATAAATAAGCAGTTGATGACTTGTGTGAAACTGTAATATGGACTAATTGTTCAAAGTAAACTCAAAGTCAGAAAGTACATGGCCTAGTGGTTAGGTTGTCAGGCTTATGATCATAAGGCTGTAGGTTCAGTTCCTGGACTGGGTGGTGTGTTGTGTTCTTGAGCAAAGCTCTTCATTTCACATTGCTCCAGTCTGCTCAGTTGTAAATGAATACCAAATGAGAGCTGGCATAGCTCTCTCGCTCTTTCCCTTGCCCCCCCACTCTCTCTCTCTCTCTCTCTCTCTCTCTGGATGCAGAGATGGATGTCGGAGGTATATAGGGGTGGATATAATGAGCGATGAGCAAAGGTGGTGGGGAACACCAATGTCAGATATGAGAGAAGTTGTTGAAAAGTAACTCTGTGTAATCTTGTTGGGGATGTTGAGATGGCATTAGTGATGCTGGTGAACGAACAAATGGAGACAACATTGAGAGCATTGAAAAGACTCTTTCATTTTGCTGAGGGACCAGATGACCTCTCTAGTGCTTGTGCCACAACAAAATTATGCTCTGTAAAGGGGTTGGTGATAGAAAGGGTATCCAGCTGTAGAAACCAAGCCAAAAAGCAAGATGTGGTCTGCAAGTATCTTGAATATGAACTATAGAAACCCATTTCACTCATACCAGCATGAAAAAAGTGAACATAAAACAATAGGTTAACATACACGGATAGCTGAAACTGTAGTAATCAATCTGAAAGAAATACTGTTATGATTTGCTATGTTTTTATCAATGTATCTTTCAGCCATTTGATCGAGCTTTCATTGACAACCCTGGGGCAATGGTGGTGTTTGCCACACCAGGAATGCTGCATGCTGGACTCTCATTACAAATCTTCCGCAAATGGGCTTCAAACGAAAACAACATGGTAAGTTGACATCTCTGTTGTGAGAAGTTACATTTTTCTTTTTGTGCTTGTGTGTGAAGAGGTGCATAAAAATTCACCAAATTTTCTAATTGGTTGAATTCAAATAGTCTTCTTCGAGGAATTGCAAGTAAGACACATCTCACAATACTGCAGCAAGAATCTGTGTCCTTTTTGTCTTTGGTAGGTCCCCAATTTCATCTTGTGTGTGTCTATAACATCAATGTAGTTGAATGGTCTCTGTCCTCTACTCAGGTGTGGAAATCCTCTGATGAGATCTTTTGTTCAGTACAATGGCAGTGGTCAGCAAAATTGACCCTGCATTGAGCAATAATATTGAAGATGGATGGAGTGAGTTCATAAATCTCCTCTTTGATTCTTGTGCTCACACTTTGGGATGTTTTGAGCCTTCATGAACAGCTTGGTATGTGTACGGTCAAAGTATTCTTGAAGCTCCTTCTTCAAAGTCCAGGTTTCAGCTCCATAAAAGTAGAGAACAGCCATCTTCATGGGTCAGAATTTCAAATCCAATTTAGACATATATCTTTTTTTTTGTTGCTAAACAAAAGATACCTGTCAGTATTTCTACCTTCTTCATAATTTCACTACTGTCATTCTTTATTGTAAAAGTTATCTGTAGGCGTGGCTGTGGTAAGAAGCTTGCTTCCCAACCACATGATTCTGGGTTCATGATCCCCAACCACACGAGTCCTTGAGTGGATTTGGTTGACAGAAACTGAAAGAGGCCCATTGTATGTGTCTGTATGTATGTATGTATGTATATATACATGATGGATTCTCCCGTTGTTAGATGACATACGAGGGTTCGACAGTTTCTTACCAAACAACCACACAAATGATTTATTTATAGTGATCAAATGTTTGTGTAGACATAAGCTCACTCCCTCCATTAAATCAACATTACCTGGTATATATATATATATATGTATGTATATATATA
>NC_069006.1:4257309-4258714 GCF_001194135.2 Octopus bimaculoides
ATAGAAGATTGTCTTGAGATGCGGGATCTATTTCTAATCTAGCTGCTGCTATGGCAGAACCTGAAGCTGAGAACCAGCCCATGGCCCTCTTTGAGTCAATTCATTTATATACATTACCTAAAGGAATTATCATTCTCTATAGTTAAAAGAAAGACAAATCTGTTTATAATGTGTGTGTGTGTGTGGCAAGGTGGCAGAATAGTTAGCAGGCCAAGCAAAATGCTTAGTGGCATTTCATCTGTCCGTACGTTCTGAGTTCAAATTCTGCCGAGGTCAGCTTTGCCTTTCATCCTTTCGGTGTCATTGAAATAAGTACCAGTTCAGCACTGGGGGTCAATGTAACTGACTTATCTCCTTCCTCAAAACTGCCGGCCTTGTGCCAAAATTTGAAGTCAATTGGAAACCAATTTCTATGTGTGTGTCTACTTTCAGCTTATAATGCCTGGTTATTGTGTTGCTGGGACAGTGGGACATAAAGTTCTCAGTGGAGTCAAACGGTTGGAGTTTGAAAAACAAGTGGTGAGTGAATAATGTTTATTATTTTTATTTTCTTTTATGTTTTTCTTCTTGCATCTCTGGTGCACTCTAACATTAGAACTAAGATACGAGCCAGCTTACTGTACTGTCACATTTGAAGTCCTGTCATTTATTTACAGGCATAGCATTTACAACACACATGGGCCCAGGTGATGTTATAAGAGCTCCTGTGGGTCTTCACACAGACACACAAACATATACACGCACACACACACATATATACGATGGGCTTCTTTCAGTTTCCGTCTACCAAATCCACTCACAAGGCTTTGGTTGGCCCGAGGCTATAGTAGAAGACACTTGCCCAAGGTGCCACGCAGTGGGACTGAACCTGGAACCATGTGTTTGGTAAGCAAGCTACTTACCACACAGCCACTCCTACGCCTATAGTTTTTTTGCTTTAACCCGTTAGCATTTAAACTGGCCATATCCAGCCAAAATATTCTACCTGTTTTATTCTTAAAATGGCCAGATCAAGTCTTTCACTCCTGTCCTATAATGCCATTAAAAAAAATATACAATTATCGTCATCATCATTGTTTAACATCCACTTTCCATGCTGGCATGGGTTGGACGGTTTGACTGAGGACTGGCAAGCCAGTAGGCTGCACCAGGCTCCAATCTGATCTGGCAATTTTCTACGGCTGGATGCCCTTCCTAATGCCAAGCACTCCGAGAGTGTAGTGAGTACTTTTTATGTGCCACCAGCACAGGAGCCAGTCAGGCAGCACTAGCATTGACCACGCTCGAATGGTGCTTTTCATGTGCCACCAGCATGGGTGCCAGTCAGGTGACACTGGCATCGGTCATGCTCAAATGGAGCTTTTACCGTATTTGATTCTGTAGGTAGTTATATATATATATATAT
>NC_069006.1:4259119-4261435 GCF_001194135.2 Octopus bimaculoides
TCCATGGAGAAGCAGCTAAAATGGATTTCCTCAAACAGAAAATTCAACAGGAATTTGGTAAGTTGACTCCACTTACTTTTCCTCTCGTTTCTTTCAGCTTTTGATGTATATATATATATATATATATATATATATATACCGGAGTGAGCACATAAATGTGCAACAAGGTGCAAAAAAGAGTACTCAAATACCAGAGGTAGAGTAATGTGCTTTATTTAAAAGCAGCAGAAATATTTTTAAAAACTGTTACTCGGCTGGAGTGTATATCAGCCAAAACGTTGTGTTAACAACAAACAAGATGAGGACAAATATCTGTCAATTGTAAATAATGTACATAATTCCTCATCTCTTAAATATAGAACTGTAAAAGCAACACTGGTTGTCAAGCAGTGAAGATGACAAAGACACATGCATATACACACACTCACTCACACACACACACACACACATATGCGACAGGCTTCTTTCAGTTTCCGTCTACCAAATCCACTCACAAGGCTTTGGTCGGCCCAAGGCTATAGTAGAAGACACTTGCCCAAGGTGCCACGCAGTGGGACTGAACTCGGAACCATGTGGTTGGTAAGCAAGCTACTTGCCACACAGCCACTCCTGCGCCTATATGAACTTCCACGCAGTTTGTCTACCAAATGCACCCACATGGCAATGGTCAGCCTGGAGTTAACCTTATCACAGTGTATTCCCACTATAACTGGAATAGGTGAAACCTCATCTCAGCCAGATTCCTGGTAAAGCGGTAGTGAGCATCACACATAGATGAAGAAAATGTGGCTGAAATCATTACTCTTGTGCTGTCTCATCATCGTCATCATCATTGTCTAACATCCACTTTCCATGCTGGCATGGGTTGGATGGCTTGAGACAAAGAGCTAGCTAGACTCCACTTGTCTGTTGTGGCATGGTTTCTATGACTGGATATCTTTCCTAATGTCAACCACTTTACAGAGTGTGCTGGGTGCTTTTTACATTCTACTGTCACGGGTGTAATTAACGCAGCACCAGCACAAGTGCATTGATGCAGCACTGGCATGGGTGCTTTTAAGTGGCACCAACACTTAAAAGAATAAAAATGAGTAAAATCACCGTCCTCCACACACACACGCTTGTATGTGTGGAAGACTGATTTTACTCATCTTTATTCTTTCTGCTCTGGAGACCAGCTGGAGGGTAAAGTTTGACCCAGAAAGGGTTAAAGTAGAAGATACTTGCCCAAGGTGCTGTGCAGTGGGATTGAACCCAAAATACCTCTAATACCCCTGATGCTTCAAGGCAACATCTTCGAGAAGTGTTGCCTTTTGTTATGATGTCTGTGTCTTGTAACACTCCTGTTTCTCTATTTGTCTTACATCCCTCTTGTTTCTCCCTTTCAGGAATCGACTGTTTCAAGCCAGCAAATGGTGAGACAACTGTTATCCGTACAATACATAATGTTCCTTTAGACATTTCTGTAAATCTCTTGAAGCGAGAAGCTTCTTTATCAGGTTTGTGCTGATGTTCTTTCCCGTTTTTTTTTTTTTTTTTACATTTTGTTTTTACTCTTTTATTCTGTCTACCAAATTCCCTCACAAGAAAGAATTTGGTAGACAGAAACCAAAAGAAACCTGTCATACATACACACATAGTTTATAGATCCAATGTAGGTCGAATCATTAAAAAAGTACCCCATCCTGTGAGAGAATAAATACCAATTTAATTCACAATTACATGTTTTTTTTTCTTCTCATTTTCCCCCATTTTATCACAGTCCAGCATCCTAGTTTTAAATAAATTTGATGTATGAACTGAGCCTGAAAAATTGCTTGGAGATACATGCCGTGTTTTAAATCTGCCAGTTTAAAGTATCATAAAGCATGAAACTTTTGTAATCTTGGATTAAATTTATATATATCTTTGTGAAGGCACATGGCTCAGTGGTTAGAGCATCAGACTCACAAGCTAGAGGTAGTGAGTTCAATTCCTGGACCAAGCTGTGTGTTGTTCTTGAGCAAGACACTTTATTTCACATTGCTTCAGTTCACTCATCTGTAGAAATGAGTTGCAATGTCACTGGTGCCAAGCTGTATCGGACCCTTTGCCTTTTCCTCGGATAACATCGGTGGCATGGAGAAGAGAGGCTGGTATGCATTTGTGACTGCTGGTCTTCCATACACAACCTTTGCTTGGACTTGTGCCTTGGAGGGGAGCTTTCTAGGTGCAAACTCATGATCATTCATGACCAAAGAGGGTCTTTACCCTTTATATCATCATCTGCGTGGAGGCGCAATGGCCCAGTGGTTAGGGCAAAGGATCGCGGTTTCG
>NC_069006.1:4261445-4266042 GCF_001194135.2 Octopus bimaculoides
ACCTAAAGCTCCACGAGGCTCCGGCAGGGGATGGTGGCGAACCCTGCTGTACTCTTCCACCACAACTTTCTCTCACTCTTACTTCCTGTTTCTGTTGTGCCTGTAATTGAAAGGGGCCAGCCTTGTCACACTGTGTCACGCTGAATATCCCCGAGAACTACATTAATGGTACACGTGTCTGTGGAGTGCTCAGCCACTTGCACGTTAATTCCATGAGCAGGCTGTTCCGTTGATCGGATCAACTGGAACCCTCGACGTCGTAAGCAACGGAGTGCCAACAACAGCAATCATCATCATCCATTGTCCATGCTGGCATAGGTTGGACAGTTTGACCAGGACTGGCAAACTGAGGGACTGCACCAGACTCCATATATATATGTGTGTGTGTGTGTGTATGTGTAGATGACAGGTTTCTTACCTTTTTTTTGTCTCCTCCTCCTCCTCCTCCCAGTCTCTCCTGGTCTTTCCTCTAATCTTGACTATATCTGAAACGTTTTACTTTTACTCTTTAACTTTATTCTTTCTATGAGTGTCAACCTAATAATATTAACTGCGAGTGTCCCCTGGACTTTTGTTGGTCTTTTGTGTGTGTGTGTGTGTGTGTGTGTGTGTGATTGTATAATTCATAGGATATTTGAATTAACCAGTTTAGTATTGAAACTGGCCGCCATGTCAAGCCCAAATATTCTACTTGCTTTATGTTCAAATCATTATGAAAATTAACAGTCACATCTTTGAAATCTCAAAGATACAAGATAATGATTGATTAATTGAAAACAACGTGAATAATTAAACATTCAAGTAATGTGAATGTTAAAGGGTTCAATATTGAAATATTGCCATGCAGTATTTAGTTCTGATCTTTTACATTCTGATGTAAAATTCTGTTGATTATTGACTTTACATTTCCTCCTTCTCTAGCTAATATGTACGTGGAGGCGCAATGGCCCAGTGGTTAGGGCAGTGGACACGCGGTCATAGGATCGCGGTTTCGATTCCCAGACCGGGCGTTGTGAGTGTTTATTGAGTGAAAACACCTAAAGCTCCACGAGGCTCTGGCAGGGGATGGTGGTGAACCCTGCTGTACTCTTTCACCACAACTTTCTCTCACTCTTACTTCCTGTTTCTGTTCTGCCTGTAATTCAAAGGGTCAGCCTTGTCACACTGTGTCACACTCCCCGAGAACTATGTTAAGGGTACACGTGCCTGTGGAGTGCTCAGCCACTTGCACGTTAATTTCACGAGCAGGCTGTTCCGTTGATCGGATCAACTGGGACCCTCGACGTCGTAAGCGACGGAGTGCCAACAACAGCTAATATGTACCAGTCATATGTGAGGGTATAATCAACTATGCCAGCCCTTAAAATTTTCTGCTCTTGTACCATGTGAGAAATCATTATGTTACTAAGTATCTCTTTTCTCATACAGGTTTGTCCGTTCCTGACCCCAAACGATTACGAATTCTAAATGGAGCCCTTGTCATCAAAGCAAATGTAAATATATTTTTATGCAATTTTCTTTCTATATTTTCCGATCCTTCTATTGTTTATGAGTTCACTCAGTTATTTTTGTGTGTGATTTAATCAATACATTTGAAAGTAAAGTTAATTAAAACTATGCTAAGCAGGAATGATTAAAATATAGGTGTGTACAGGTGGCGCCACATACAAATCACCTATGCCAGCTTCACACAAAAGCACCCAGTACGCTCTGTAAAGTGGCTGAAGGGCTGTTCAGGCTCTGTTTTGGCATGGTCTCTTACTGCTGGATGTCCTTCCTAATGCCAAATAGCAGAACTACGCAGAAACACTTGTCAGACATTTCAGTGACACCATTCATAGCCCGGTGTAGTGTGTTTTCACACACAAATTATGTATAAGGGTAATTTTTCCTCCAAAGCAGTTTCTGCAGTTAAAGTTTTTTCCATGTTTGAATACACACAAAGTTGTTCTATATTTAAGAGATGAGGAATTATGTACTTTATTTACATTTGATGGATATTTGTCCTCATCTTGTTTGTTGTTAACACAACGTTTCAGCTGATATACCCTCCAGCCTTCATCAGGTGTCTTGGGGACATTTCGAACCTGGGTTCTCATTCCTAAGGTATTTTTCAATGTTGTTGTTATTGTTATTATTATTATTATTATTGTTATTCAGGTCACTGCTTGGAATTGAACTTGGAATCTTGGGGCTAATAGCCCATGCTCTTAACCACAGGCATATGGCATAGTGGTTAAGAGCACAGGCTACTAACCCCAAGATTCCGAGTTTGATTCCAAGTAGTGACCTGAATAATAATAATAATAGTAATAACATCGAAAGATACGTTAGGAACGAGAACCCAGGTTTGAAATTTCCCCAACACACCTGATGAAGGCTGGTGGGTATATCAGCTGAAACATTGTGTTATCATCAAACAAGATGAGGACAAGTATCCGTCAATTGTAAATAATGTAAATAGTGTACACAAAGTTGTTAATTATATCTGTACACACCTATATTTTAAAGCAAGTATGGGCAACCTTTTTTTTCTTTTTCTTTTTTTTTTGATAAGTCAGTTACATGAGACACGACTCATCATCAGGCAAAACACACAACTAAAAAGTTTTAATAAAAATTATTTTTCTCATCCAATTCGGCCTGCCATTCAGAAAGTACTGCAGGCCAGTTTGCCCAGGACTGATGATCGAAAGTATTATTAATGTCTTGAAATTATCTCCCTTCCCTTTTCCATAATCTCTCACATTTAGAATTAAGTCTTTTTGTTTTGTTCCTCCAGTTACAAACGAAATTGTTTTTGCCTGTGTCATTCAATGCAATTCCTCTTAAATTATTTACACTGGTATGCCTGTATGGTTAAGCTATTTATTTCACAACAATATGGCTTTGAGTTCAGTCCCACTCTGTTGCACTTAGGGCAGGTGTCTTCTACTATAAACCACAGGGCAACTAATCCCTCTTTATAGGGAACATATGGAAGGGGTAGACCCAGGATATATGGGACAAAGTGGTGAGAAAGGATCTACAGACATTAAGACTCACAGAGAGGATGACCGAGGACCTGGCAGTTTGCTGTACTTGAAAAAGTGGTTGGCATTAGGAAGGGCATCCAGCTGTAGAAACCCTGCCAAAACAAACATGATGTTTGGGCAGCTCTTTAGCTGGCCAGCGCCTGTCTAACCAGCCAACCCAGCAGGGTTAGGGTTAGGAAGGGCATCCAATCATAGAAACCATGCCAAATCACACAGTAGCCTGGTGTAGTCTTCTACCTGGCTGGCTCCTGTCAAACCATCCAACCCATGCTAGCAATGACGATGATAATAGAGAGAGATAATCATATACAGTAGTGTGTATTCTTTTCCTGTTTGGATTTCCTGTCATAAACAAAACCCATCCTCAGTTCCCACCCCCCTGCATGCCAAGTGCTTACCATGTATGAACCATTGATCCAAACGAATCAGAATTACAAAATCAACCCTTCTGGGATTTGAACCTGATAACCACCTCCCATCCTCGCATAGGCAACAGCAACCCCTATTAGATATGTAATTTCATAACTCTTCTGTCTTCATTCATATTTCTTACATTCATGCTACAGAAAAGCCAACTTGTTGACCCGGCCCAGGCCATGCGTGAGTTGGGCTTGAAGCAGCACCAGCTTCGGTTCACATCTACTATTTCACTCGATGACGATGGTCCCATCTCTGATAGCGCTGACAAACTTTACCAAAAAATTAAAAAGTAAGTTAACCTGCCTTATCCATATTTTTTTTTGTTCACTTGGTTTATTCGGATGAATTTTCATCTCTCTTTCTGTCTGTCTATCTTTGTCTCTCTCTCTCTCTCTGATATTTGTTTTTTTTACACAGTAAGTCTATAAGAAACGTTATCTTTGGATAAATACTGCCGTAACAGGCCTATCAACCATGTATATTCATCAAGTATGATACATAGATGACTATTGTAATTTGATATTGTCTCATTCTCATATACCAGATATATATAATGTAGTTGTATATGTGTTGTTGAAGACTGTATCAAACTAAAACTATATTTCCAGCAAATTAAAAGACTACCCAATTCATTACTCATCGGACGGTTCCATCACAATTGCTGACACAGTTCTAGTAAAAGTGTCCGGAGATGAAGAAACCAAAGATATCGCTGTTTCATGGCTCCATCAGGTCAGTGTTCTTTTGTTTTCCTTTTTTTTTTCATTTTATTTTGTTGTATTTTGAAAGAAAAATAACATCATTGGTTGCTAGTTTCCAATGAACCAACCATTGCATTTATAAGGGATTGTCTGTGTAACTCAGGTGGAACAAGTATCACAGGGGACTTTCATTTGTAACAACAAATTTGTTTTCCCTCTAGTTTTCCCTCATTAGTTTATATTTTTACACAGACATTAATTAGTTCATTCATCGTTGTTGATGATGACCAAGGATGTCACATGACATAAGCAGACAAGGCACGGTGTGTCTGGCTCTCACCGATCAGTCTGATGCGTGCTTGGAAGGTTCTGCTGCAGATCAAGCATGAACTACACAGCCTTATATATATATACACATATATATATATATATATATATATA
>NC_069006.1:4266762-4274933 GCF_001194135.2 Octopus bimaculoides
TCTTCGTTTCAGCATGCTGTGTATTTATAGTGAAAAATATTGTGTATAGTTAGACGTTCTAACGTCTATTTTTCAGCATATTGGCAGAAAAAATTTTCTTTTACCCTTATTTATAATTGTGTGTGTGTGTGTATATATATATATATATATATATATATATATATATATATGATGGGCTTCTTTCAGTTTCCGTGTACCAAATCCACTCTTAAGGCTTTGGTCAGCTTGAGTCTATAGTAGAAGACACTTGCCCAAGGTGCCACGCAGTGGGACTGAACCTGGAACCATGTGGTTGGGAAGCAAGCTTCTTACATTAAGTGTATGCACATACAAAACATTGTTACAGATCAGTGCTGGCCATAATATCTATAGAAAATCTGTAGAGATAACCTTAGTAAGTGGATAGGACCAAGACGTCTGGCACCTTACTGTACTGAAGAAGACCTCTACTCCACAGCAGAAGTGTTGATATCTAATGCCTCTAGTGGTGAAAAGCACTTGTGGCTGTGTCACATAAAAACGCTCATGCAGCACCATGTAAAAATGGTTTTGCAGTGCCATGTAAAAGCACCCAGCACACTCTGTAAAGTGGTTAACAATAGGATGGGCGTCCAGCCATAGGAACCATGCCAAATCAGACTGGAGTCTGGTGCAGCTCCCCAGCTTGCTAGCTCTGGTCAAACTGTCCAACCCATGCCAGCATGGACACTGGAAGTTAAATAATGATGATGATGATATATCTATATATTTTGCATCATCATCATCGTCGTTTAACGTCCACTTTCCATGCTGTCATGGGTTGGACAATTTGACTGAGGACTGGCAAGCCAGGAGGCTGCACCAGGTTCCAATCTGATCTGGCAAGGTTTCTACAGCTGGATGCCCTTCCTAATGCCAACCGCTCCGAGAGTGTAGTGAGTACTTTTTACATGCTACTGGCACATGAGCCAGTCAGGTGGCACTGGCATTGACCATGCTCGAATGGTGCTTTTTACATGTCACTGGCACATGAGCCAGTCAGGCGCCACTGACAATGATCGTGCTCGAATGGTGCTTTTCATGTGCCACCGGCATGGGTGCCAGTCAGGTACCACTGGCTTCAACCACGCTCAAATGATGCTCTTTACGTGCCACCAGCATTGGCATTGGCCACGCTCGAATGGTGCTTATATAATGATATACACGCGCACATTGCCAAAATATAGTATTTATATAAAATTATATGTCAAATCGTCCAACCCATGCTAGCATGGAAAGCGGACGTTAAACGATGATGATGATGATGATGATGTAAGAATAGAAGTCACTAATACTGTTGTTGATACTGAAAATAAGGGAACCAAGTATTTCTAATATGTTTTTATGCTAACATTGTTTCACTCTTTTTTTCTTCTAATTACAGGATGAAGAATTAGGCAGTTATTTATTGAAGATTCTAGAATCTGGTCTGGAAGGAACATAAATCCCCTCCTCTTAATGTAATTATAATTCTATTAAGGACCCTTTTCTTTCTTTTTCTTAGCTAAAAATATGATACTTTCTACATTGTGAAATTAAATAATAGGGATGTTTTTTTTTTCTTAAAATACGAAACAAACAGTCTGTGTTCTGATTTTATTCCTGAAAAGGAAAAGGTCTCTTATCTCTGGACTTCATATTTGCTGGAGAACAGAAGGAATTCGGTCCTTTTGTTACCATATTTCTGTTGTAATACACTGCTTTTTTTTTGTTTTTGAAGAATTTTGTAAAATAACTTTGTCATTATGAAGTTGTGATTGGAAATTTGAATGGAAGGTTTTAAATCAGATCGATTTAAACAAGAAGTTTGTACCACAAAACCAGGGGGGGGGGGTTCAGTTGGGTTGGTATCAAAAGGGCCATGGAATTTGTTGTATGCAGAAATTATCCTCAGATTTCAGAAGTTTTTGAGTTCTAATAACCACAAATACTTCACTACGTAGTACAGAATAGTCTCAAATGTATTTCTTAAGAGAAGCATGGCTGGGTAGTTAAGAAGTTTGCTTTACAACATCATGGTTTTGGGTTCAGTCCCGCTGCTAGACACTCTGGACAAGTGTCTCATATTACACCTTCAGGTTGACCAAAGCCCTGTGAGTGAATCTGGTAAGTGGAAACTGTAGAGAAGCCTGTCAAGTGTGTTCTCTCACCTTACCATGACATTGTGAAGGTGCATGGCTTAGTGCTTAGGGTATTTGACTCATGATCATAGGATCATGAGTTCAATTCCTAGCTGTGCATTCTTGAGCAAGACACTTTATTTCACATTTCTCCAGTCCATTCCACTGGCAAAAATGAGTTGCGAGCCTTGTTGCATTCTGTGTCACACTGAATCTACCTGAAGGATACCCATATCTATGGAATACTCAGCCACTTGCACGTTAATTACACAAGCAGGCTGTTCCATTGATTGGATTAATCGAAACACTTGTCATCATATCCAACGGAGTGGCAATTCCTTTCTGGACATCACATGCTAATTGCAAACAAACAACTCTAACACACAAGTCTTGCTGTTCGTTTATGATCTTCTGTGCTCAGGAGAAAATATTTCCTTGCCGGGAAACAAGGTGAAGAATGGAGGTTGGTGACAGGAAGAGCATCTGGCCATAGAAAATCTGCCTCAGTGAATCATATCTGACCCATACCAGCATGGATATATAGGCATTAAATGATTGCCAGTCATACAAGCAGCATTGTTCATTTCCAATATTCTTCCCCAAATTTAACTGGCCATGGGGAAATATTTCCTTGTTTGAAAATAGGTGAGAGTAGGCAACAGGAAACATCCAGATACAGAAAATCTGACTCATCATCATCATCATAAAGATAACTTTATTCACTTTTCCAGGCAAGCAACGAAAAAAGGACATCATTACGATGATGAATGTGAGAATCTGTTACTTATGATATGGATCTTGTGTCACTTGTATGTATTCGTACAAGGCAACAACACTATAACAAAGCTTTGGCCCAGGGTTATAGTAGAAGATTCTTACCCAAGGTGGGACTGAACTTGAAACAATTTGGTCGGGAAGTAAACATCTTAGTCATATAGCAATACTTGTGCCTCTGTATAATATAATATTGTCCTTGTCTTGTGAGCTCACAGGCGCTGGTGACACACAAAAGGCACTTGTTTTGATGTCACATGGAAACCACATGCTGGTGGCATATATAAAAATACCCAGCACACCATTTAAAGTGGTTGGCATTAGAAAGGGCATCCAGCCCGTTAATTTGCTCTAATTTAATTCTATGTTCTGACTAAGATGTCTTGCAAACAACTCGCACATGCAAGTGCTACCAGTCGAGAACTCCGCATACCGGAAGCCAGCAAGTGTATGGGGTCATCAGGAGAGAATGCACGCCGTTTCGGGGCCTACCCTCTCAACAGCATCAATGCACACCGGCCACCCTCACTGATATGAGGCCCTACTTGCTAGATCAACTGATTAATAAAACAAAGCTCAATATTTCTCTAGCCATCTCTCATCGTCTCTTTTTGACCAAATCCAGTGGCTAGCCTTCTCCACTGTATTTTGGATATCGGTCATGGTGGTATTTACCTTACGATGAATTAAATTTAGTGACTCTGCTTTATTTCATGCATTCACCTTGTGTCCTTTAAAAGTGAACTTTTGACTGTCTTCTAATTTGCATACTGGTTTGTTCCGAAAGAGGCATGGTACTTTTTGCACATGGATCTTTAGGTTCTGGTTTTTTTTTTGTTTTTAATCAGCGTGTATTTCTGAGTATATATTGCATTGTATTTGCTCACATATTGACTCCATTATTGGCTTGCATTTGAGTAATGCAATCCAAGTTAATAATTCTGTATTAAAACATAACATAGCCATAGAAAATATGCTAAAACAGACAGTTTGGTTCAGCTCTCCAGCTGGCCAACTCCTGTCGAAATATCCAACCCATGCCAGCATGGAAAACAAACGATAAATGATGATGATGATTATCATCTATTCCAACACCTAGTATATGATATAAAGTTTATCATATATTGCATCAATATGTATAGCATGTAATACATATCATATATAACAATATATGGTTTATGATGTGTTTTATTACATATTCTAACAATGTATAACATGTAATATATATAAGAGTATATATTCAACACCGTATAGTACATGATGTAAATTTTGTTATGTATTTCAACAATATGTAATATAATAAGTATATTTCTCAACTATTCCAACAATATATACAATGTATAACATCTTGTTCCCCAACAATACAGTTTTATCATTTGTGATAATTTATACCCTTATATTTATGACAAATGTATAACATAATCTGAAGGATGTTATGCATACGTACATACATATATGCACACACGTATATATATATATATATATATATATCATCATCATCATCATCATCATCATCGTTTAACATCCGCTTTCTATGCTAGCATGGGTTGGACGATTTGACTGAGGACTGGTGGACCAGGAGGCGACACCAGGCTCCAATCTGATTTGGCAGAGTTTCTACAGCTGGATGCCCTTCCTAACGCCAACCACTCCGAGAGTATAGTGGGTGTTTTACATGCCACCAGCATGAGGGCCAATCAGGTGGAACTGGCGACGGCCACACTCAAAATGGTGTGTTTTACGTGCCACCTGCACATATATATATATGTGTGTGTGTGTGTGTGTGTACATATATGCACACATGTGTACACATATACACACATAGATGTTATTAAATGAATTATTGTTTCTTCTAATGGAAGAGGAGTCTATCAATTCACCTCAAACAAATAAATACATGAATGCATTACATAGACTCATCAGTTAACCTCAGCTTTTTAGATCAAAAGTGGAAGGATGCTGGTTTGCCCGTCCACCCCATGTGTGTGTATGTGTGTCTGACTCTCAAGTTTCTTAATCAAATACGAATACATACAACAGAAGTAACAGACTCGCACACATCCACACATTCCTCATCATAATGGTGTCCACTTTTCCCTGCTTGCCTGGAAAAGTGAACAAAGTTATCTGGGACTTTGCACCAGCCACAGATTTGGTCTGTAGCACTCAGCAAGCTGTCCCTCAGGAATTCCCAGTTGCCCTTTATGTCACAAACCTGTAGCTGCTCCTCCCTTTCCCCAAATTTCTCAATTAGGATGTCCCTAAATCTTTGACCCAGCGAGCCAAGCAAAATTGCAGTCGTGGCAGATACACAACCCTGCAATGGACCAGCCTTCTAATTAAGGGGATTGTTGACTTGCTTGCCTTGGCAGCAGGGTGGCATCATTTGAAAGCTGAAAAAAACAATGCAAAGTGCATTGTGACCAGCAATGTATAACAACATGTGATAAGTTTGGTTGATCACATGATCACATCACAAGAAGAATAAAACCAATTTCCAAAGATGAATTTGAAGAATTTCTCTTTCAGAAAATTGAAAATATTGAAAAGGATGTATTTCAATTTTAATGAAAAAAATGTTTTGATTTGTCTAGTTTCAGTGAAAATAACATTAATGAGGAAGAAACCTGCGTCATTGAATGGAATTATTGATACCATGCCAGAATTATCTTCCAAAATATCAGGCTGCACACAAAAATTTAAGCAGCCACCAAATGAAATGAAATGGTTACAACCAGGAATACAAACGAAATTGGATTGAATCCCTGTTTCATGGAAACTTCTTGTCTATTCTACATATTCCTCAAATTGATACTACAAAGACCCCAAATTTGTAAAGGTGGCTAGAGCTGAGTCAATCAAATAGTTTGCTCAGCTGAAAGAGGACAAAACTCAAACACTACTGAATGTAAACTGAGAATTTATAAAGGATCTAACTTATATTTTAAACTCTTAGTCTTCTGTTCTATCATTTTGTGCTAAAACTTTTACCTTTGCTAGATTTACTTTAAGACTTCTCAATTGTAGGGATGCTGTCAGTAAGGTGAGGGTTGGCAATGAGTATAGTGAAGAATTCCACCAACGATCAGTCCTCAGCCCCCTCTTATTCATCATAGTCCTCCAGGATAGGATGCCTCTGGGAGCTCCTCTATGCTGATGACCTTGCTCTAATAGCTAAGTCACTTTGAGAACTAAAGAAGTTTCAGGTGTGGAAGCAAGGTCTAGAATTGAAGGGCCTTAGAGTTAACCTAGCAAAAACCAAAGTCTTAGTAAGTAGGAAGGTAGATGGCTCTGCTCGATTTGTAGAAAAGGCATAGGTAGAAATTCCACAAGATGTACCCGGTGTAAGCTATGGACACATAAGAGGTGCAGCAATATCAAAGGAAGGCTAACTGGGACGATAGTTTTTGCGTGTGGCAAATGCTCAGGAGCAATAAACACTGAAAATGTGCAGAAAACAGTTTCCGTCACATGCTGGGGGAAAAAACTAGAAGTAGTTGATAGTTTCTGTTACCTAGGTGACCAAGTCAGTAGCAAGGATGGATGCTCTGAGAGCATAGCTGCTAGAATAAGAATAGCCTGGGCAAAGTTCAGAGAGCTCCTACCTCTGCTGGTAACAAAGGTCCTCTCACTCAGAGTGAAAGGTAGACTGTATGATGCCTGTGTGTGAACAGCCATGCTACATGGCAGTGAAACATGAGCTATGACTACTGAGAACGTGTAAGCTTGCAAGGAACGAAGCTAGTATGCTCTGCTGGATGTGTAATGTCAGTGTGCATACACGACAGAGTGTAAGCGCTCTGAGAGAAAAGTTGGACATCAGAAGTTCAGATGTGTGCAAAAGAGACGACTGTGCTGGTATGGTCATGTGATGCATACAGATGAAGACAACTGTGTGAAAAAGTGTCACACCCTAGCAGTTGAGGGAACCTGTGGAAGAGGTAGACCCAGGAAGACTTGGGATGAGGTGGTGAAGCACAACCTTTGAACATTGGGCCTCACAGAGGCACTGACAAGCTACCAAGACCTTTGGAGATATGTTGTGCTTGAGAAGACCTGGCAAGCCAAGTGAGACCATAACCGTGGCCTCTGCCAGTGCCGCATAACCAGCCCATTTAAGAGTACCCTTCAATCATTGGGCAATAAAACTGTTGAGAAGACCTGTTGAGTCAAGTGAAATCATTGTTGTGGCTGATGCCAGAACCATCAGACTGGGACCCGTTCTGGTGGCACGTAAAAAGTACCATTTGAGCGCGGTCGATGCCAGTCCTACTGGCACATAAAATGCACCATACGAACGTGGTCACTGCCAGTGCCACCTGACTGGTCCCGTGCTGGTGGTATTTAAAAAGTACCATTCGAGCGTGGTCATTGCCAGTTCCGCCTGACTGGCTCCTGTACCCGTGACATGTAAAAAGCACCATTTGAGCATGATCGATGCCAGTGCTGCCTGACTGGCTCTTGTGCCAGTGGCACATAAAAGCACCCACTACATTCTCAGAGTGGTTGGTGAGGAAGGCCATCCAGCTGCAGGAACCTTGCCAGATCAGATTGGAGCCTGGTGTAGCTTTCTGGCTTGCCAGTCCTGTCAAACCATCCAACCCATGCTAGCATGGAAAGCGAACATTAAACAATGATGATGTTTCCATGTCTAGAGTTACCTCTCTAAACCTTCAATATATTCACTATATTTGATTGCATAAACAATGCTCAGGCTTGTTGGATGCACTCCAATTTCAGCAATGCATACTTTGGAAAAAGTGCTTTTAGTACATTAAAACTCATGGGAGGCACATCTTCGCATATAGGACCCAGGGCGAATTTTTGGAGACATTTTAGAGGGTAAAAAAGTGCATCTTATCTTCCACATTTGTTGGCATGTGGTAGGTCATACAAGTTCCCATGAACGGCTAATCTTTAACTCCTCTGTAATGACCTGATGAACTGTAGTAAAAAGGAGGGGGGCAAACAACTGAACCCTAATCGACCCCCTACTTCCACACTAAATTACTTACTGAACTCTTGCCTCACTGCTTGCATAACTTTAACAAGTCATTCATTTATCCTTAATTTACTTAGCAATCACCAGACAACAAGGATCCTTGTCAAACGCCTTCTCCAGATCAATGAATGCTATTTAATAGTGGTTTACTCTTAGCAAAGTGGAGGCGCAATGGCCCAGTGGTTAGGGAAGAGGACTCGCGGTCATAGGATCGCAGTTTCGATTCCCAGACCGGGCGTTGTGAGTGTTTATTGAGT
>NC_069006.1:4274943-4287931 GCF_001194135.2 Octopus bimaculoides
AACACCTAAAAGCTCCACGAGGCTCCGGCAGGGGATGGTGGCGAACCCTGCTGTACTCTTCCACCACAACTTTCTCTCACTCTTTCTTCCTGTTTCTGTTGTGCCTGTAATTCAAAGGGTCAGCCTTGTCACTCTGTGTCACGCTGAATATCCCCGAGAACTACGTTAAGGGTACACGTATCTGTGGAGTGCTCAGCCACTTGCACGTTAATTTCACGAGCAGGCTGTTCCGTTGATCGGATCAACTGGAACCCTCGACGTCGTAAGCGACGGAGTGCCAACAACTCTTAGCAAAGAACTTGTCTCGTTAACATAGTGTCCTTGAATAAGATACTTCATTCCACTTGGCTGAAATTGAATTGTGTCTGCTACAAAAAAAGCAACATGTAGGATATTGGCCCTCAAATCTTGTGAAATCCTGATGTCATCAGCTCTTAATGGCTATGGCACATTTGGTGAGACAGAGATATAAGACAACCTAGAGGATGAAGATATGGAAATTGAAATGTCCTTCTGTTAAACTTAAGTTCAGAGGTTTTAGATGATATGTATGTCAAACAAGGAAGAGATAGAGACAAACTTATAACAGAAGGCATCTGGAAATGCCTACAAGACAGAAAAAAATACCTACTCCAATACTCCACCTACCCCAGAAATGTTCATACCTGTATTCCCTGTTCTCGGAGAATGTGGTTTTTGTACCACCCCCACTTCTATCTAACCCCTTGTGCACAATAACTCCTGCATTTCTACAGCCTTTCCACATTTACTTTTCATCATGCCAATGATGATGCTGGCAGCCCTGAAGTTTTGTACCTGGCAGGAAGAGGGAGGTTTTCAGTGGTGTCAGGATCATTACTTGATGTCTCCCTCATCTTGCTACGATGAGTTTGTCAGTCGTACTAAATTCCAATTTCGTCCAAGCTAATTCTCTTCCTCGTCAGTTGTACTATAACTATGTTGCTTTCATAACTTCTTAGTCTGTGAATTTGATATCTCCGTAGTTCTTTCTAGAGCTAATCTTTATCCATGATAATATTGCTGTGTCAGTCACTGGGTGCGATATCTCTCTCCAATACCTGATTGACTCTGTGGGTAACTAATGCAATCCCCCACTTCACCACATATTGTGAGCATCACCCAACAACCATCCCTCGTGAATTGGCTGCTTCTCTTACCTTCATATCACCACACCCATTTCTGTCCTCATTCTTGATCACTCTCTCTCTCTCTCTCACTGTGATCAGGTAACCACGTGTTGGGTCATCCCATAAATAATACAGTGTTTTCGATTGCATGAACTAAAAGTCAGAGGAGAATGGGATAAACTACCTGCATCAACTTGCTATAAAAGCAAGTAGTAGTTTTACCTTGTACTTATTCTTAGTGCAAGTTTTGAAGAGTGCAGTTCGATTTTAACAGTTATTTTTTCAAAGCTGTAATGTAAATGACAAAGGAGCATATTCGAGGAATATTAATGCAGTATATGAAGATCAGACAATAAGCGTAAGCCAGTGTAAATGGTGATTCCAAAAATTCCGAGCCAGAAACTACAGCTTAGAAAATGAGCCTCGTCCTAGATCTGTAGAGCTCAACAAGGACATCCTAAAAACCCTGGTGGAACAAAATCCCATCGTAAGTGTTGAGGAACTAGCAGAGAACCTTGGATTTGGTCATTCACCCATTCATCGACACCTGTGTGCCAGCGGAAAAGTCAGAAAATTGGGCCAATGGGTTCCTCACAGACTTTCCCGAGTCTAATCACGTGTAGAGAGTGAATGTGTGCTCTTCTTTGCTGTCACTTTCACAAATGCAACTTTTTTGAACTGAATAGTAGATGGGGACAGGAAATGGGTTCTCTATAAAAGTGTCAAGTGCCAAAGACAGTGGGTAGGGAAGGGAGAAACACCAGCACCCCAGGCTAAAGAAGGTTTTCACCCACATAAGGTATTGTTATCTGTTTGGTGGGATATGAAAGGTTTGGTTCACTTTGAACTTTTAAATCCAAACCAAATGATAACAAAGGAGATCTACTGTGAACGGCTTAAGTCAGCGCTAGAAGAAAAACAACCATCTTTGGTTTCAAGACGAAAGGTGTTCATCCATCAGGATAATGCTTGGCCACATAGAGCGAGGATGAATTCCAAATACTGGAGCAGTTTGAATGGGGAACAATGACCCCCACCCACCATATTCGCTGGACATTGCTTCATCTGATTATCATTTATTCCACAGTCTTCAGAATCGTGTGGACGGAAAAAATATAAGTTCTCTAGACAAGGTTAGAACAGTACTGGAGGAGTATTTTTTGTCACAGACAAGTGAATTATGGAAGAGGGGCCTTGCAAGTCTACCAGATAGAAGGAAGAGCATTGTAGAAAATGAAGGAGAGTATATTTTAGATTAAAAAAGAACTTTGTTTATTTTAATTTTGAAAAATAAGAAAATATTTTTAAAAAAACATTATTTATGGGATGACCCAATACCTCCTATACAGCAAGGGACCCTGTTTCTGCCTCTCTGTCACACTCTAACCTTTCATCATCTGACACAAGATCTCCTCTTCCAATGCCTTCTCCCCCTCTCAAAGATTCCTTGTCTTGCAAATTACTTGGTGACGCCGCTAGTACTGGTGCTTTGTAAAAAGCATCCAGTCCACACTGTAAAGTGGTTGGCATCTGGAAAGGCATCCATCTGTAAAAACCATGCCAAAACTGACTTCACATGTGCTTGTACCACATGAAAAGCACTCTGCTGGGTGGTTGGCATTAGGAAGGGCATCCAGCTGTAAAAACTGGGCCAAAGCAGACACGGACATCTGGTGCAATCCCCTTCCTGACCAGCTCCTGTCAAACTGTCCAACCGATGCCAGCATGGGAAGCAGATGTTAAATGATGACAACAATGATGAAGCCTTTTGATACCAACTCACTGAGATCACCCCTTGTTTCTATGACACAAAACTTCCTATTTTAAAGTGATCTAAATTAAAACCTTCCTTCAAAATTTCACGTTAATTTATAATCCAAACAACAGCTTGATGACACTTCATCATCATCATCATCATCCAGCGTGTTTTTCCTGCTGACTGATTGGATTGTTGGTATTTTGATGTAACCACAGATCTGGTCTGAGGTTGACAGCTGCTTATCTCACACAAATTCCCTGTTCTTTCTTATAGCTCTCTCTCTCTCTCTGTCCTCCTCCTTGTCATTTACTTTGGAAATACACTGCATTTCTTTCAAGTATTTTTGTAAAATAATGAAGAAATTAGTAAAATGGCTTTATCATTATTAAGTTGGTGCCTGCAACATAAATTAGCATGAAATTTTGTTGGAAGGTTTTAATTCACCAGCAATATACCTGATGCCCCCACCTACATTTCTTCTTCCTTTTCTTTTTATTTTAAAGACTTATTCACCATTCATTTCCTGTAAATTATCCTATGTCCTGTTCAATGCAGTTTAGTTAGTTTTTCTGATGAGTGGTAGCACACCTAAGCACTATATACAATAAGTTTGTTACTATAATTTAGATCACTTTAAGATAAGAAGTTTACATCATAGAACCAGAGGTCATTTCAGGCAGGTTAATATCAAAGAAGTTTAGCTGACCAATAAACAAATAATTGAACACTTGCATGGAGAGGAATCTGCCTACGAGCTTATAGATACTGTTTCTGATCCCAAACTGGAAACTACTACCATTAAGTGCCTTAACAGACTGGAACTATTCTGGTCTGCCACATCAGACCGAAGAAAGGATTATCAATTATTCATTATTATTATTTAATGTCTGCTTTTCATGCTGGCATGGGTTGCACAGTTTAACAGGAGCTGCACCAAGTTCCATTGTCTGTTTTGGCACAGTTTCTACAGCAGGATGCCCTTCCTAATGCCAACAAATTTAGTGTGTGCTGGGTGATTTTAATGTGGCACCAATGTCCCCAAAATTCCATGTTTGTGTAACAGCACGTGATTGGTGGTCAAACAATTAATGTCACATTTGATAGAAAACAGATAGGGCTGTGACATGTTTATCACAAAACTTTGAATCATTCCCAAATAATTCGCCCAATTTAATTTCAAGTACATACAAGTAACAGCTATTTATCTCCCTTGTTTCATGAGATCTACGTTATGCAGTTATACTCAACTAATGCCCATTCCATCCATCCATCCATCAATTTTCTCTGTCCATTACTCATGGGAGTCGAGTCCTCAAGCATCTCCCCTATAGGGTCCTATTAGACGAAGCCATTATTACACTTTCCTGCTGGATTCCCAAGTGTGACTAATTGAAACTATGGATATTATTCAACAATTTCATTTTCAGTCTATCCCTGTGTCCACTGCTGGTTGGTTTGGCTTGAAGAATCTGTCTAGCAATCCTTTTCTGCAAAATTCTAAACACATGTCCTTTGTATTTGAGTTGTGACTTATCAATGCAGAGAAGTAGCATCTCAACCTGCAGGGACTCTCTGCTTCACACATCCATAACATTCTATATTAATGTCGCCAATTTTTAAACCTCCGAACTGTTAGATAGCAAGAGTTGAATGTCCTTACGAGTTTTTGCTCATTTTTGGATGTTCAGTTGTGATTTTTATTATGTTTGTTCTTCCTACGAAAAACTGTTGACTACCATCTGGTGCTTTTCTTCTGCGTTCAGCTGGATTTATGTTGTAATTAAATAATACCTTTAAAGAACCTAGCTTCCTAATAAAATACTCTTTTCTACTCTAGGCACAAAGCCCAAGATTTTTGGGGAGGGGGCCAGTCGATTAGATCGACCCCAGTATGCAACTGGTACTTAATTGATCGACCCCCCCAAAAGGCAAAGTCGACCTCAGCAGAATTTGAACTCAGAACATAAAGACAGACGAAATACCGCTGAGCATTTCACTCGGCATGCTAACATTTATGCCAACTCACTGCCTTTCCCTAATGGAATACCGTGATAACTAATACAGCCATTATCATCATCACATATGCTTTTCCATGTCTGCATGGGTTAGGTGAGTACCCTCCAACACAATATCCTAACATTTGTTGTATTCCTTTGTCATTTCTTTTACGAGGTTCAATATTTTGCGATCAGCCTTCACGACTTCTCCCAATCTTTGGTTTTCCTTTTCCACCAGATCCTTCCGCAAGAATCTCTTGGCAATTCTTCACCCATCTTCCATACACATTTTATGTCCATAGCAACAGGACCGTTGCTCTTCTACGATCGATTTCTCTCAACTCCTCATCATAATGGTCACAAAGATAAAATATTAAAAAACGTTCACATTTACAATTAAAATTACTAATTTCATTCATCATTTGAAATATATACAGTATGGAAATATTTCTGAATGTATTTTCGATAACCAGTTTTATCTCTGCTGCTTATCGACACTGAATGTTCTGCTTGTCCAGTTTTCATTTTAAAGACAACGTATAGTTTGGAAATGGCATGAGGACGTAATTATTATCATTATTATTTTTTTTTTTTTTTTTTTTTTTTTTTTATATGAGAATATGTGATGTTCATTATGTTTCAGAAAGCATAAGTGATTGTAAATGAAGCAATCCTAACTAATTAATGAGTTGCTTCAATGAAAAAGATGATAATAATAATAAAAATAACAACAACAATAATAATAATATTAATATAACCCTATTTCTTAAGATCTAAGGTTTGAATGTCACAAATATAATACAGTTTGTGAATGCAAAGAATGCCGCTAAAAGCCTTGATGAAAACATGTAAGACTAAACGGCTGACATAAATACGTAAAAAAAAAAAAAAATTTTTTTTTTTCTTTTTAAATCTGTCCTGAAATCCTTTGATAAATACCTTGATGTTTACCATGCCATGAAGTTGGCAGTGTTTGATTTGAAGACGATTCTTTTTGACAACAGCCATTTCTTTCTACAGCAAGGTACACCGACAGATCCTAACCCGACATCTTGGTTAATAAGCTTTTGCTCAACGATTGGAGCAAAGGCAGTCGCAACCAAGCACATCACACACACACACAGAAGTTTATTTAGAGGGGTGGGGGTGAAGAAGAGGGAATGAAATTTCCTTTACATACTGAATGATTTTTTTTTTTCCCTTTTCGTCATGAAACAAAGAAATATGATGGAATTACTAAATGCATAAAGTCTTTTGCTTCAGCTTCCAGCAAATGAATGACTACGTGTACATAAGTGTGTGTGTGTGTACATATATAAGGTGCAGGTGTAGCTGTGTGGTTGAGAAGTTTGACTCCCAACTGCATGGTTCTGAGTTCAGTCCCACTGCATGGCACCTTAGGCGTCTTTTACTACAGCATCATGCCAACTGAAGCCTCGTGAGTGGATTTCTAAAAAGAACGTTTTGCATTTCTTTTTACATCTGTTTTTTCCATGCAGGCATGGGTTGGAGGAATATATTACTGAGACATTTTGTTTGACAGCCAAATGTCGCTTCTGTCACTAATACCTTTACCCGTTTCACAAATTATGAGATCTCTTAATCCACATATGTTCCAAGATACTCAGCCAGTGGACAATTGTTGAAACAGGGAAGGACAACATCGTCATTTGTAGCTTTCAGATTGCAAATATAAACACACACACAAGGTGGACAACTGACTAAAGTTGTCTGTCAGAATGATTGCTTTGTAATAATCATTCTGGCTCTCTGTGCTCAGAGTACAAATCCTGCCATGGTCAACTTTGCCTTTCATTCTTTCGGGGTCAGTAAAGTACCAGTCATGCACTGCGGTCTATTCTTCACTTTCATTCACTCTTTCGTTCTCTCTTCCACAAGAAATCAAATGTGATCAGACCTAGAGAGGTTTGGACTCCACCAGGTCTGAAAATGCCCATGCATGGGCGTATGTGTATGTGTGTGTATACGATACATACATGCACAAACAAGATGTGCCTTCAGTTTCTGCCTTGCGAATCCACTCAGAAGGCTTTGATCAGTCAGGAGCTACAGAAGACACTTGGCTCAGGTGTCAAGTAATGGATCTAAACCATGGGGTTACAAAACGAACTTCTTAACCACACAACCACACCTGTGTGTGCCCCCCACCCCACCCACATACACACACCACTTTCACACAAACATCACAGATATATATACATTTTAATGGTAGGGATGATTTAGATCCAGGCTCTCACCTCCATAGTACTCCATCCAAGTACTTGGCTCAAGGAGTGCTTAAAGAAGAGTACGAACAGTACGCCTCATTAATCAACCAATTGTTAATTAATTAAATAATAATACTTATGCACCCTGCAAATCCAAAGACTGTATAACAAGGTATTGGACCTTCATTGCAGAGTAAATAACAATAATAATAATAATAAATGAATAAGGAATGAAGATGATGTTCTGTTTCGGTAACGATTGTTTCCATGAAAATGATTACTTAGTGATTGCTTAGATGTTACATATTTATTATGTGTTTCAGTCATCACACTGTGGCCATGCTGGGGCACTGCCTTGAAGAATTTTTAGTCGAAGGAATTGTTTCGATCCAGTTATTTCTTTTTAAAGCCTAGTATTTATTGTATCGATCGCTTTTGCTGAACTGTTAAGTTACAGGGGATGTAGACAAACCAACACTGGTTGTCAAATGTTGGTGGGGGACAAACACAGACACAAAGACATACACACACATATAGATACATATTCAATGGGCTTCTTTCAGTTTTCGTCTGTCAAATTCACTGACAAGGCTTTGGTTGACCCGAGGCAGTAGTAGAAGATACTTGTCCAAGGAGCCAGGCAGTAGGACTGAACCTGGAACCGTGTGGTTGGGAAACAAACTTCTTACTACACAGCCACGCCTGCGCCTATATACAGAGGTTATTATTTCATGTCACATAATAATAATAATCCTTTCTACAAAAGACAAGGCCTGAAATTTCGGGGAAGGGACTAGTCATTTACATCAACCCCCAGTGTTTCACTGGTACCTAATTTATCGACCCCGAAAAGATGAAAGGCAAAGTCAACCTCGGCAGAATTTGAACTCAGAATGTAAAGACTGGTGAAATACCGCTAAGCATTTTGCCTGGCCTGGTAATGATTCTACCAGCTCACCACCATTGTCACATAATGATACTAATAAAAATTAAAATAAAATATCCATTTTATTTCGTCAGGTGTTGTGTAGAATCATTAGGTTACAATCCATTCGTGGGAGATGTCATCCCAACAAGAGAAAGTAACACGAGATAGAGAGACACACACACACACACAGATGAAGGTCTAACCAGGTTGACTGACTGGGGGATGGTTTAATTCAACATTTATAAGGTTCCAACTAATCTGAGACACTTATAAAGGACATTGAAAGTGAAATAATCGAGTCTGTCACTGTAGTATTTATGATGTTTGAGTGAGTAGAGAAAAAAAACATCTAGAAGACAGCGATAGCTTATAGGGACTTCGAATTAAGACAAAGCAGTAAATTTTGTATCTATGAGGGTTTCTAGTCACTCATTAATACTTATAGATCCACCACCACGAGATAACATTAAAAGTAATTAGGTGCAAAAACACATCCAAGAAACATACCATATATATATATATATACATATATATACATACACACAAATTGACTGAGTAATGAGGCATACTGTTAGTACACACACAAGATCCCTCAGTTGAGTGGGGGGTTCCTGTCTTGCATGTTATTTGGCAATCTCATTATTACTGGTGCCTCAAAAAAAAAAAAAGAAAAAGCATTTGGTACATCTGTAAAGTGGTTGGTATCAGGAAGAGCATCCAGCTGTAGAAACCATGTTAAAGCAGACAGTGGAGCCAGGCACAGCCTTCGCTCAACGGTTCATGTTGAACTGTCCAACTCCTGCCGGCATGGAAAAAGGGACATTAAAAGATGATGATGTCTGTATCTATACATAGCATACGCACACACACTCACACTCGATTCTTTCAGACACCGATCAGTTGGAACAAATATTGAATTAAAACATTTCTCCAGTCAGTCAATATGTCGGATACACCTCCATCTCTTTCGCATGTTGTTGGAATGGCATCTGTCATAGATTGATTGTCACCCAAACGTTCTACAGGGCATCTGACAAAATGAAATGAATATTCGGTTTTATCAGGCATTATTACATAAGAATCTCTATCTATGTAATGCATAAGTATACAATAATAACCGTTCTCATGGAAACGATCGTCACATACTATAACATTGTCTTCATTCCTTATAGATATATATATTTAATGTATTTATGTACACACTCACACACATACTATCACCATACGCAATATAACTTTTTTTTTATTATTATTTCTTCACCAGACACATATCATATATACACCGACACACATCTCTATGCACAAGATACTCACACTGCAACTTGTGTGATGTTTACAAGTTTACAGTTGCATGTATTGATGATCTACAATGTTAAAAGTCATGGAGAGTTGTTGCATTATGAGTTGAAAACGTATTTGTGAAGGTCCTGGACTGATAGGTCCAATGAGAAGTCCAACGGTTTTACTTCAATAGCATTTGTATGATCACGAATGCGATTCCAATCCTGTAAAATCCGACTGTAGTGTAACATATTCTCTCTGTCCCCCTGGCTTTGGTACAGGCGTAAGAGGCCTTTGTAGTCATATTCAAGTCCACTGTATCCAGCACCAAACAGTTTTTTACCTGCAAGATAAAAGGATAAAGGAATAAGGAAAGACTCAAATATTGAATTTCTCCATGCTGGGGGAAAAAAAAATGCTTAGCTGCATTTCTTCTGATTTTAGGTTCTGAGTTCAAATACTGCCAGGGTCAAATTTGCATTTTGTCCTTTCAGGGTTGATAAAATAAGCACCAGTTAAGTACAGCTGTAAAAACCTTGCCAAAACTGGCCTCGCCTGTGCTTGTGCCACATAAAAAGCACCAAGTCCACTCTGCTGAGTGGTTGGTGTTAGGAAGGGCATCCAGCTGTAAAAATCCTGCCAAAACAGTCACAGAAGTCTGGTGCAGGCTTCGGCCTGGCCAGCTCTTGTGATACTGTCCCACCCATGCTAGCATGGAACACGGACATTACATGATGATGATTAACCTTTTCCCCTTATTTCTGTAACACTATTTTCTTTTTTTGCATATAAATTCTATAAACTTGAGGTTTAGTATCAGTGGCTCTGAATTTGAATAATTTTAAAATTTGGCAAATTAAAATTAAAATGCATAAAGTATATAATGTCTGAAACAGCTCCTAAGTCTTCTTAGCAGCAAAGTACAGTGTCCACCCTGCTCCTTCCTACTACCTCTGAGACCTGCACTCGCAGCTGGCGTCACCCAAGCTCATGCTCATGGCTTCCATGCTCAGTGCAATGCCCTCCTATTTACCTTGTTCACTTTTCGGGTCTGTCATAAGCCTGAGGACAGATAAAGCTGGAGATTGATCTGGCTTCCACTGTATATAAATGGCTGGAATTGTAACACGCTCCACCAACCAATCGTATGATCTCGATTACAGTCCCAATGTGCAGAGGTCTTCTAGTGTAGCCAAGGGCTGACCAAAGCTTTGGAATTGGATTTGGTAGATGGAAACTGAAAGAAGCCTGTTGTATATGTTTGTGTGTGAGAGAGAGAGTGAGATAGATAGTTGTAAATGAACACCATTGTCATAAGAAACAGTGTCCTTTGTTTCCAGTCTGGAAACAAGTGAAGGTTGGTGACAGGAAAGGTATCCAACTGTAGAAAATCCATCTCAACAAATTCCACCCGACCCAGGCAAGCATGGAAAAGTGGATGTTAAAACAATGGTGGTGGCGGTGGTGGGGGGAAGCATGTTCATTTTCAAAATATTGGGCGTTGGACAAAAAGAAAAAAGGTTGAGAGAGAGGTGAAGGTGCTGAGTTCAGAATATGTTATCAAGTTCAGATATAAATAGAGACGTTTGTATTAGCAAGAGAAGAGAGAGAGGAAAGATAGGTTGATGGAAGGTACATGAACAACCAGCCATAATTGCTTACCAATTTCAATTGATCTTTTATAGAGACTCTCTGCTTCCATATGATATTTCATGTCATAATTGTACAAAGAGGCAAGGTGCCCTACAGAGAGGGCAACTTCATAGTCATCTGGTCCCAACAGACGTTCTTTGATCTCAATAGCTTTCAAATGGTGAGTTTCGGCAAGCTAAAAAATAAAAAAACAAAAAGCCTTTTAAATCATCCTTCAAAATACTTCCCAAAATTTGCCAACTGCACACCTGATGGCCCCTAGCTATTTTTTGCCAACAGTACACCTGATGGCCCATAGCTATTTTTTTTAACAATTAATTCACCGTTCACTTCCTGTAAGTTATTCTATGTACTGTTCATGCACTTTTAGCAACTGCACATGAGTTCTGTATATAAGAATTTCAATATTATATCGTAAAATATATTCGCCAGCTAAATGTGGCTGTCCCATAGAGAACGATGTTACTGTGGTTTTTAGCCCCAGGAAGACATCTCCAGCTGGCTAACGACACACTGTCTGTGTCCAATTAATATTTGCAAGGGGAGGTCATCGTTCCCATCTCTAGCCTTACGTGATGCACACAGACCCGGGTTTCTGAGTAGTTACCTGTCTGCAGTGTGTGATAATCCCTAGGGGGCTAAAAACAACAGTAACAGCGTCCTCTATGGGACTGCCACACTTAGTTGGCAAATATATTTTACGATTCTGTACTGTTACTTTTTACCTCTCACTCAGAGATTTAATGTACATTATTATATCATTTTTTTATATACATCACCAATAATTGAAAATATCCACCCTAAGGAGCATTAAACTCGTTGACCAAACATTAAAAAGGAGAGAACAACTTAGATAGAGGCAAAGCAATTTCAGCTGATATATGCCATCAGTCAATAGTTGTGGCTGATTTCTTATGAGCTCTGCTTCCCAGTCAGGTCACAGTTACCTCTCTTCTGGTATTTAATGCTGATAAGAACTTCAGAGTCTGAAATGCATGCATCCATCTGAGGGTGCATTAAGCTGACTCTGGTGTTTTACACCTTCTGTCTCATGAGAATTGTTTTTCTCTCTGTGACAAAACTGCATTGAAAAGCATTTTACAGGTTCAAACATATCAGAACTAATATTACCAGATTTTCTGGCATACAAGTTGAATTTTCCAGACTCAAATTTACAGCCAAAAAAGGTAGGTCAACTTACTCACAACTTATTTGCCAATAAGTAATTATGACATCTTCTAGAAGCAGAGATGATTTTACTAAACCAAGAACTTAGGTTGTATGGTATTTGATATATCTACATTTGTTTATAAATATATTGTGTGTGTGTGTGAATTCAAAACAATATGAACATGACAGGAGACTGGGACCTTTGGAGATATGCTGTGATTGAGAAGACCTGGCAACTAAAGTGAGATCACAGCCACGCATGTCCGGCCCTGTTAAGAATACCCCTGATGTGTTGGGCTATATGATATGCTTGAGAAGACCTGTTGAGTCAAGACCAATATCGTAACTGTGGACAGTGCCACCTGACTGGCTCCCATACCGGTGGCATGTAAAAAGCACAATCCAAATGTGGTTGATGCCAGGTCTGCCGAACTGGCTCTTGTGCCGGTGGCACATAAAAAGCACCAACCAAATGTGGCCGATGCCAGTACCCCCTGACTGGCTCCGGTACCTGTGGCAAGTAAAAAGCACCATCTGAACGTAATCAATGCCAGGCCCGCCTCATTGGCTCCTGCGCCAGTGGCACGTAAAAAGCACCCACTACACTCTCGGAGTGGTTGGCGTTAGGAAGGGCATCCAGCTGTAGAAACCTTGCCAGATCAGATTGGAGCCTGGTGCAGCTGCTGGCTTTCCAGTTCTCGGTCAAACTGTCCAACCCATGCCAGCATGGAAAACGGAAGTTAAATGATGACGATGATGATGAATAAATAAGCATTATATCTAACAAGAGTATTCTGAATGTTAAAGGTTAAATAATTAAAACA
>NC_069006.1:4288396-4290032 GCF_001194135.2 Octopus bimaculoides
CCCACCGAGAACAATTCTCCCCAACGACAACTATCCCCCTCTCCAATATATTAAGAAGTTTTAAATCATCATCTGTCGTCCTGGGGGGGAGGGGGTAAATGTCCCAGACTCTTTCCAAACACCAGCTTAATAATGATGTCATTTTACTAAATTTGTCATTATTTTCAAAATAAATTGAAACAAAGGTCGTATATTTCAACAGAGGTATGGTAACAAAAGGGTTAAGGTGATCTTAATTAAAACCTTCCATCAAAATCTCGTTAATTTAGATCACTTTGACCTTCTTGTTAGCATATATCTGTTGAAATACACTTTGTTACAATTAATTTTGTACAAAAAAAAAAAATGAAGAATTTAGTAAACTAGTCATTACAAAGTTGGTGTTTGGCACATGCATTAACTTATAATTTTGAATGGAAAGCTTTAATTTAGATCACTTTGAAACAGTTATTTAGTTTTACAGGACTAGGGGTGGTCATGGACAGATTGGTACCAAGAGGGTCAGAGCCCAGTATTTTACAAAATAAATACAAAGAACTTCCAGTCACAGTATATTACTGGTACTTATTTTAGGGACTTTAGTTCTCGAGATCATCTGATTGACTTCACAAAGATGACAGGCATCACTTTTGGTAGTGTGTAATTGCTGTGACACTTTGGGGGCAAGTAAGTTCTACAATAGCCCTGGGCCAACCAAAGCCTTGTGAGTAAATTTGATAGACAGAAACTGCATGGAAGCCAATTATATCTATTTATGTAGGTGTGTGCACATGCATATCTACAGGGTGTCCTTAAATTGTCTTAACGATTTGAAATATTCAGGAAAAATAAAGATAACTTTCCAAAGTTTATTAGAAAACATTGGCAAACAAATAGTTTTATTAGAAACATCAGAACACTTCCATATGGGATTGATTGGTTGCACACAACCTGCTGAATTATTCTTAGTTTTTTTCTGAATTTTTCAAATTGTAAAGGTAATTTATGGACATCCTGTATATGTGTGTGTGTCTCTCTCTCTCTCTCCTTCTCTTCACCTCATGTGATGATTGTCAATGAGCATCACCATCCTACATGCAATGCTGTCCATTTTCTGTCTTCCAGGTTGAAATCTTGTATCCCTTCATCAAGAATGCAATGATACCCAACGTGACACACTATTTTATGCTGATATACACACAGACATAATGGGTGCCTGCATGGTTACATTCTACTAAATTCCATCCAGGAGGCACTGACCAACCATTTCTACAGCTATCCACCACTCTCTTCCACACATCATCAACAAACATCCATCTACCATTAGTATTCCCCTCCTATGACCTTCTGCCTTTACTCTCTCTCTCTCTCATTACTCCTTGCCATTATCATTATCATTTCTTCCAGCAGTCCTGACTGCACACACACACACGATTCCGTGTGTGTGTGTGTGTGAAGCAAGGCAGCGAGCTGGCAGAGTCGTTAGCACGCTGGACGAAATGCTTAGTGATATTTCGCCCTTCGCTACGTTCTGAGTTCAAATCACCCCAAGGTCAATTTTGTGGAGGCGCAATGGCCCAGTGGTTAGTGCAGCGGACTCGTGGTGATAGGATCGCGGTTTCAATTCCAAGACCGGGCGTTGTGAGTGTTTATTGAG
>NC_069006.1:4290199-4298205 GCF_001194135.2 Octopus bimaculoides
TTTCTCTCACTCTTTCTTCCTGTTTCTGTTGTGCCTGTAATTCAAAGGGTCAGCCTTGTCACACTGTGTCACGCTGAATATCCCCGAGAACTACGTTAAGGGTACATGTGCCTGTGGAGTGCTCAGCCACTTGCACGTTAATTTCACGAGCAGGCTGTTCCGTTGATCGGATCAACTGGAACCCTCGACGTCGTAAGCGAAGGAGTGCCAACAACAATTTGTGAAGCCCTAATTTTTACTCCTTCCTTAGTTCTATCCAGTGGATTGTGGTCATATCAAGGGACCATCAACCAGTTTTATTGAAGGGAGACTCACCTTTAACTCTCTTTGATGAAGATAAGAGGAGATGGTCGCTTGGTAAGATCTTCAACAGAATCTCTATCGCCTTCTCAGCATGACGTCTACAATAAAAAAGAAAAACATGAAGAGAAACAATGAAATTCAATTCTCTTTTAATGGATTCCTAACTTCCTGGTTTATCTTTTATCATTTATTTGTTTCAGGCATTGCACTGCGGCCATGCTGGGGCAATGCCTTGAAGTATTGTAGTCAAACAAATCAAAGCATTTATTATATAAGCCCGGTATTGATTCTATCATTCTCCTTTGCTGAACCGCTCGCTGACTTACAGGGATGCAAACAAACCAACACAGGTTGTCAAGCAGTGGCAGGAGACAAACAAAGACACACAGATATAGACGTATATATCTATACGTATAAAACAGACTGGGATTCGATTCATTTGATTAAAAAGTCTTCTAGATAGTGCCCCAGCATGACCACAGTCTGATGATCAAAACTAAAGAATAAGAGTAAAAGGAAACACCGGGGCCGATCTAATTAACTTACCCCACCCCTAAAATTACTGGCTTTGTGCCCAAAAATTTGAAACCATTCTTATTTCACAATAAATGTGCTTTCGTAATGCATTTACATTGAGCATGATACACAAATGGCTATTTTAATCTAATACTTGCTTATGTTGCATGCAACCGATTTTTATTCAACCAGGTGGCTAATTGCAACATCAGTGATTGTTGCCCAGCATGTGAATGATTCTGCAAGCTCACAGCCCTAGAAATAATAATAATGATCCTTTCTAAAATGAGCACAAGGCTGGAAATTTTAGATGAGGAGGTGGGGGTGGGGGTAAATCGGTTACATCAACCCCAGTACTTATTTCACTGACCCCAAAAGGATGGAAGGCAAAGTCAACCCTGGCGGAATTTGAACTCAAAATGTACAGCCAAAAAGAAATGCTGTAAAGCATTGTGCCCAGTATGCTAACAATTCTGTCAACCTTCGAAGTAATAATAATATTATTTTTATATACACACACACACACACACATAGGTACACACATACATACATAGGTACATACATACACAAATATGTACATACACACACACACACACACACATACAATGCAGTCATACCTGTGCCTATATATGTGTGTACATGTGTATGTATATATGTGTGTGCATGTAAGAAGTTTGCTTCCCTACCACACAGTTCTGGGTTCAGTTCCACTGCGTGGCACCTTGGGCAAGTGTCTTCTACTATAGCCTCAGACCACCAAAGCCTTATGAGTGAATTTGGTAGACAGAAACTGAAAGAAGCCTATCGTGTACATGTGTGTGTGTTTGTTTGATCCCCCACCACCACTTGACAACTGGTGTTGGTGTGTTTACATCCCTGTAACTTAGCAGTTTAGCAAAAGAGACCAATAGACTAGGTTCTAGGTTTAAAAGTAATAAGTACTGAGGTTAATTCATTCAACTAAAATTTCTTCAAGACAGTACTCCAGCATGGCCACAGTCTAATGACTGAAACAAGTAAAAAATAAAAAATATATATACATATATTATATATACATACATAAATATATATACATACATACATATATACATATATATATACATACATATATACATACATATATGAGAGAGAGAGAGAAAAAGCAAGGAAAGGAAATGAAGACAGAAACATTTTTTAAGAATGTCAGAATGCTGCCGGTTAAATAAAACAAGTCTAAACTCACTGAGCATCTTTGAAGTTCCCTGAGCTGTATTCATGGACATATGATGCGTACGCTAAGTCCTCGTGTGCCACAGCAACATGAAAATTGTTCCCACCAAAGACAGACAGACGAATATCTAGCGCCATCTGGTGAAGTTAGACAAAGAGAAAAATTAAAAATATAACGAAAATCATGTCAATAAAAAACAATGAAAGCATTTGTGAGCCGAGCATGAGTGTTGAGTAATCTTTAATAGGCACCCTCATGGAGGCAAAGTGGCTGAGCTCCTTAAGAGTGTTGGGGCTCACAGAGGCAATGCCCAAGACCTCTGGCATTATGTTGTGCTTGAGACAAAGACCCATCAAGCCAAGCAAAATCGCCCTCGTGGCAGATACTAGTGTTATGCAAATGGCACATAAAAGCACCCATTACACTCTCAGAGTGGTTGGTGTTAGGAAGGGCATTCAGCCATAGAAAACCCATACCAAATCAGACTGGAGCCTGGTGCAACCTTCCAGTATCCCAGCCCAGTCAAACCATCCAACCCATGCTAGCATGGACAACGGACATTAAATGATGATACTGGTAGCCTCCCTATAATAGTCCACTCTGCTGAGTGGTTGGTGTTAGGAAGGGCAACCAGCTGTAAAAATCCTGCCAAAGCAGTCACAGAGGTTTGGTGCAGGCTTTTGCCTGGCTGGCTCTTGTCAAGCTGTCCCACCCATACCAGCATGGAAGGCAGACGCTAAACGATGATGAAGATGAATAAATTTCTGTTACCAATAAATCTAAAACTTTTCACAAATCACTGCCACAAACAATACTACAATGTAACATCATCATCATTAACACCATCTAATGTCCATTTTCCATGCTGGGCAATTTGACAGAATCCAAAAGGTCAGAGAACTGTATTGTACTTCAATGCCTGCTTTGTCATGGCTCCTACAGCTGGATGGCCTTTCTAATGCCAACCATTTTACAGATTGTACTAGGTAGATTTTTTTTTCAATCTTTTCTTTTGTTAGCACCAGCACTAGTGAGGTCACCATGTAGCTCTCAAGGCTAATATTCCAATCACCGCCTTATTGACTAAGTGAGGATTCGGTAGAGAGGGAGGTGGTTTTGAGGTAGATGATGATGAAAGGTCAAAGTACACAGGAAGAGGCCAGAACAGAATAGGTTTCTGGCTGTAGAAGAGATTCATGGTTAATCACATTACATTTATCTTTGTTTATCACTAATTCATTTATCACTGATCCAGGATAACATGGTATGTTCAATTGCAAGACATGTTATGCTTATTATGAATTGATCTGTGATAACATGGGTCAGTAATCAATCGAAGATTATGCTTGGACTGAAAAAGCATGCCCCAGTGACCATCCACAACGCTTAGGGGTTTCAAATGCCAGTGCTGCCTGACTGGCTCCCGCATCGGTGGCACATAAAAAGCACCATTCAAGCGTGGTCGATGCCAGTGCCACCTGACCTATCCGTGCTGGTGGCACGTTAAAAGCACCCACTACACTCTCGGAGTGGTTGGCATTAGGAAGGGCATCCAGCTGTAGAAACCTTGCCAGATCAGATTGGAGCCTGGTGCAGCCTCCTGGCTTGCCAGTCCCAGTCAAACCGTCCAACCCATGCCAGCATAGAAAGTAAACGTTAAATAATGATGATGAAAATGAAACTTATTCATTTAACACTGATTCGTTTAACAGTTTTTTTTGTTTTTTAATCAAACACCAGTGATTAATAAGGATTGATGTCTACAAGAGTGAGTTGGAGTAAATAATAGTTGTGGAAATGGAAAGAGAAAAGACAAAATGACAAATCCTCAGATTTCTTTTGTAAATGTAAAATCCTCCACTGATAAAATTCTTACGTTGACAGCCATCAACAACCATCATCATCATCATCATCATCATCATTTAACGTCTCTTTTCCATGCTGGCATGGGTTGGACTGAAACTGAGGAGTCAGACACCTGTGGTGAGCTCTGATGTCTTTAAAATGAAATCAAAAGCTGGACAGCTTAGCTATCTCCGACGAAGTAAATGGCCAACATTTCTATGCTCCCTGGTTTCAATGGAGCAGGTCAGATTGGAAAATAAATAAAAGCAAGTGCACTATGAACATTACCTGATAGACTTTTACAGAAGCTGCTACAGAGTCAACATTTAATAAATAAAAACCATAATCTTGCAATGTATCAGCATATTTGGGATGGCGCTGACCAAAATGTTCACTGGGAAAGAACAAAAAGAGTTAAAAATATTAAAAAAAGAAACATCTATGTTTATTATTGTAATAAAAAGACACATAGCTACAAATGCATGCATGCACAGACACACATACACACACACACAGACGGACACACACAATCATTGTCATCGTTTAATGTCCGCTATTCCATGCTTGCATGGTGGATCAAATGGAATTTGTTGAGGCAGATTTTCTATAGTTGGATGCTCTTCCTGTTTCCAAACAAGATAGTATTTCCCCATGGCCAGATCAACACTTGGAACCTCACGTTAGTGAAGTGAGCTTCTTAAGCATTTGGCCACAACAAACACAACAGCTCTCATATGACTATTTGTGATAGAAAACAAATTGCATGCCCTGTTGCAGAGACCAGCTGCCCAACGGAAGTAAACATATCCTATGTCTCAAATGCACATGCATGGAACCAAGTATACTTGGTGCATGGCTTAGCGGTTAGGGGTATTCAGCTCACAATTGTAAGGTTGTGAGTTCAATTCCCAGCAGCACATTGTGTCCTTGAACAAGATACTTTATTTCACGTTGCTTCAGTTCACTCAACTGGCAAAAGTTAATTGTACCTGTATTTCAAAGGGGCCAGCCTTATCACAGCCTTTTGTGTCATGCTGAATCATCATCATCATTTAACGTCCGTTGTCCATGCTGTCATGGGTCGGACGACTTGACCAGGGCTGGTAAGCTGGAAGGCTGCACCAGACTCCAGTCTGATTTCACACGATTTTCTAAGGCTGGATGCCCTTCCTAACGCCAACCCCTCTGAGAGTGTAATGGGTGCTTTTACGTGTCACCAGCACAAGTGCCATTTGCCTGACACCGGTATCTGCCACGACTGCAATTTTGCTCAGCTTGATGGGTCTTCTCTCCCTGAGAAATACATTAAGGGTACATGTGTCTGTGGAGTGCTGAGTCACTTGCACAATGATTTCATGAGCAGGTTGTTCTGTTTATCAGATCAATTGGAACCCTCGTCAGCCAGTTTTAGCTTTATATTTGGTTCCCAAACAGTAAGGGTTAAAGGGAGGTTTCAAATGTATGTGTGTGTGTGTGTGTGTGTGCATGCACTTGTGCCCATACGTATTTATGTGTATAGAGATTCATGTATTTGCTCAATCAGTCATTCGTTTTTACATCCATTTTTCTATGCTTGCATCAGATGGACTAATATGTGAGATGCAATTTGGTTTTATGCCAGGAAGGGGGACAATAGATGCAGGGTTCATTGTAAGGAGATTGAAGGAGGAATACCACGATAAGGGGAAGGAGTTGTACATGTGCTTCGTTGATCTGGAGAAGGCATTTGTTAGGGTTCCAAGGAAGGTGACTGAGTGGGCATTGAGGAAGAGCGGTGTACTAGAGGTATTAGTGAGGGCAGTGAGGAGTTTGTATGAAGGGGTTAAGACAAGAGGTAGAGTTGGATCAGAGGTGTCGGAGGAGTTTGCAGTGGAAGTTGGTGTGCATCAGGGATCTGTGTTGTCACTGTTGTTGTTTGCAATAGTGGTTGATGTGGTGACGGAGGATGCAAGAGGATTGCTAATGGAGATACTGTGTGCGGATGACCTTGTTCTGATGAGTGAGATGATGGAGGGATAGGAGGCATTTGAAAGCAAGGGCTTGAAGGTAAACCTCGGGAAGACAAAGGTGATGGTGAGCAGGGTGGAAGGAGAAGTGTGAGTAAGGTACATCTATGTGGGAGGAGGGTAATGGCAAATGCGGTGTTGTGTACGAGATGTGAGAAATGGATTCATGGTAGGCGTACGAAAATGAAGAAGGTGACCCCAAGACTGGCAAGAGAGTTTGTCTGTGGAAGATGTGAGAAAGGAGCTGGAGGGCTGGCGAAGTCAGTGGAAACACTATGTGACAGGGTGGAGACGGTGAGAGGGTTTGTTATTTGGGAGATAAGGTGGATGTGAAGCATCTGTGACAGCAAGAGCAAGACTTGGCTGGGTGAAGTTCAAGGAATGTGGAGTGTTGTTATATGGGAAAAGGTTCTCATTGAAGATGAAAGGAAGGGTCTGTAGGAGTTGCATGAGAGCTGCAATGCTGTATGGGAGTGAGATGTGGTGTCTGAGGGAGAAAGATGGCAATTTTGAGAAGGACCGTGAGAGCAATGTGTGGAGTGAAGCTGTTTGATAAGAGGCAGACTGAGGACTTGATGGGGATGCTGGGGGCTGGAGGAATCGGTGGAATGGTTGGCAAGGGTGAATGGAGTGTGGTGGTATGGGCATGTGTTGAGGAGGGATGAGTGGCATGTTCTGAGGAGGGTGCCTGAGTTTGAGGTGAATGGACAGCGAAAGCGAGGTAGGCCGAGGAAAATGTGGAGTGGACAGGTGGAGGAAGAGATTGGGAGGGTTGGGTTGAGGGAGGACGGCCAAAACTGGGCAACATGGTGAGATGGTGTGAGGGCGGTTGCTATGGCATTGAGGTAGATCTGGCCACCCCACTTGACGGGGACAAAACCCAGATTTGAAACACTGGATGATGATGAAGCATTGTGATACAGCTGAATGTCCTTCAGAACACTAACCCTGGCTTGTTTTGCAAAGTAAAGGATTTCTTATTCTATACAACTCTTAAACCATGAAATAACCAATTTGTTTGCTAGACAAATTGATGACAACAATGTTTGCCACACTTTGCAAGTGGCCACAGATATAAACGAGCACACACATGCATGCGCATATTTACACGCACACACAGATGCATATATATGCACACACATGCATACATGTATAAATACATGCAGACAGAAACAGACATATATACATACACACACACAGACGCATATACAGTAATCCCTCGACATTTCGCGGTTCACCTATCGCAGTTTATTATTTAAGCTTATGTCGATTCCATCGTGGTATTGTTTTGCATTTATAATAAAATAAATATATACAAATTATGTAAATAATAAAAAAATATATATATACAGTAGGAGTGGCTGTGTGGTAAGTAGCTTGCTTACCAACCACATGGTTCCGGGTTCAGTCCCACTGCGTGGCACCTTGGGCAAGTGTCTTCTTCTATAGCCTCAGGCCGACCAAAGCCTTGTGAGTGGATTTGGTAAAAGGAAACTGAAAGAAGCTCGTCGTATATATGTATATATATATATATGTATGTGTGTGTATATGTTTGTGTGTCTGTGTTTGTCTCCCCAACATCGCTTGACAACCGATGCTGGTGTGTTTACGTCCCCGTAACTTAGCGGTTCAGCAAAAGAGACTGATAGAATAAGTACCAGGCTTACAAAGAATAAGTCCTGGGGTCGATTTGCTCGACTAAAGGCAGTGCTCCAGCATGGCCACAAATGACTGAAACAAGTAAAGAGTACAGTACAGTATTGTTTCTACTTCGTGAATTTTCACCTATTGCAGTGATTTTTAGAACATAACACCCGCAACAGTCAGGGTATTACTGTACATGCATGCACATACACACACACACACATACCTGATGGGCATTTTTTCAGTTTCCATCGACCAAATTCACTCCCAAGATTTCAGCCAACCCAAAACAATAGCAAAAGTCGGATGCCCAAGGTGTCGTACCATTGGACTGGACCAAGTGACAAAACATTTGGGCATCAGGAAAGGCATCCGGCCATACAACACTGCCTTCAAAGACACACCCAACCCATGCCCTCATAGAAAAAAACACAACAGTACTCATTACATCCTTACCTTTTCCCTCTCTACCAGCCGTCTCC
>NC_069006.1:4298525-4319285 GCF_001194135.2 Octopus bimaculoides
TCACCCGGCATGTTAACGTTTCTGCCAGCTCGCTGCCTTTTAAAATATTTTCTTATTTCTTTACTGCCCACAAGTGGCTACACACAGAGGGGACAAACAAGGACAGACAAATGGATTAAGTCGATTATATTGATCCCCAGTACGTAACTGGTATTTATTTAATCGACCCCCGAAAGGATGAAAGGCAAAGTCGACCTCGGCGGAATTTAAACTCAGAACGTAGCGGCAGACGAAATACCGTTAAGCATTTCACCCGGCATGTTAACGTTTCTGCCAGCTCGCTGCCTTTTAAAATATTTTCTGTATTGTAAAAGTATAAGCAGATAAATTTTAAGAACAAAATCTTATATGGACCCCTAAGGGTCATATGAACCCCAATTAAGAACCACTGAAGTAGACAAAAGGAAGAGTAATACTCATAAAGGAAACAATATAAAAAAAAAAACAAGAAGCTAAAAGATGAAAAACAAGCAAAAAAAAAAGGTACAAGGATGAGTCAACCCTACCTAATCTTTTCAGTTTTTACCTACCTTCCCTTTCTCTATTCTCCAATCACTTGACCCCTGCCCCTTCTACACTTACAAAACTCCACCCATGCACACTCCCAATTCCTGTCTCAACTCACTTCTACTCACTCTGTACTTTAAAGGATAGCTTGACAGGATCCAGCAAGCTTCAGTGCCATGTCAAGGTTCAGCTTTGGCATGGTTTCAACAGCTGGATACCATTCCTAATGCCAGCCACTTTACAGAGTGTATTGGGTGCTTTGAAGGTGGAACTGGCACGAGTGGTGTTGCCATGCAACTTGCAACACAAAGACAAAGAACAGAGAAGGAAAAACACTCCCCAAACTAAGGGAGTCGGGCATTGAGGACAGAATGGTGGCTTTGTGCCAGGAACCGAGAGGAAGCTGAAGTACGATAGAGGGACAACCACAGTCAGTTCTCTCCATACCATCAAATACATAAGGCCACAACAGGATCTATCCGTCCAGCCGTTTTCTGCTACTGTTCTGGTCTCATTCTAGCTTCTCCACCTTCAGCTCCTTCCCTCGTCAGTGGTCCTTCACCATGTAGTTTTAGGGTACCCTGCTGCTTTTTTCACCTCAGTCTCCTACTTCAGTGCCACCATACAATTGCTTTCTCGATTTTGTCTGAGGATATGTCCAATCCAGTTCAAGCGTTTGTGTCATGTTTTGTCACTGGTTCTGTTGATGGCCATTGCTGCCTCTTGTGACATTTCAGACTCTTTGCAGCCACTCGATGTCAAGTATTGCTCTTAAGTATGTGAATTGGAAGCCGTCCACTGTTTGTCACTTTCCAGTTTTCACATCTGTAGAGTAATACTATAGAGACTTACATTATATAAAGGTCACAAGTAGTAGCTAGGAAGAAGATTAAGACAGTGGTGATGGCGGACCAGAACAAACTCTCCAAGCTACGAGAAACGGAGCACACGAGAGGATGTGGTCAGTGGATCAGAGGATGGGTAGTTTCAATTCTACCAATTCACCACTGTTAAGAACTGAAAGAGAGAGAAATGAAAAAGAAAAAAACCGTTTTGTCCTTACCTTGGCACATTGACGGAGAACATCAATTATCGTCTAGGAAAAGAAAGAGGAAAATTTGTTAAATACAGGGATATAAAAACATTTTAAAAAACCTTTGTTTTACATCAATTACACTGTGTAAAAAAAATTGTTTTGTGTGTCTTTGGTCAGTGAGTGTTATTTTCCATTTGCTTCTACCTAGAAATCAAATGATATGACTACTATTCTCTTCAAACTTCACTTTTGTAACCTGAACAACATTTTGAAACTGACCTATTTTTCCATTACATTTCAGCACTGATTTGCTGAAGCAGAAATATGGTTATAGCAAATATTTTGCTCAATACCACAGATCTGCTTGTCAGTTACTTGGCCTTAACCACTTGTCCCTTACTGGCTGACAATATGTGCATCTCTGATGATGAGCAGGAGTAGTGGGGGAGCATCACAGCCATGTGTTGAGAGGAATTCTTTGTGATTTGAATAAATGTAACAAAAGCAAATAGGAAATTGTGTGGAAGCTTTCTTATATGTGTACATATGTGTGTGCATGTGTAGTTAAGAAGCTTGCTTTGTGGTCATGTGGTTTCAGCTTCAGTCCCACTGCACAGCACTTTGGGCAAGTGTCTTCTGTTATAGCCCTGAATCAAATGTTTTGTGAGTGAATTTGATAGATGGAAACTGTGTGTGCTTTACAGCCACATGTTTTCAGGTTCAGTCCTATAGCAAGGCACCATGAGCAAGTGCCTTCTCCTAAAGCCTCAGGGTTGGTCAATATCCTTGTGAGTGAATTTGGTAGGCAGAAACTGTGAGGAATCCTGTCATGTGTGGGAGTGTTTGTATTTGCTGCACACCAAACCCACCATTTAATAAACAGTATTGATCTGTTAATTCCCCATACCTTGGGAGTTTTTGTCAAAGAAACTAATAGAATAAGCACAAGACTATTAAAAAAATAAGGACTTGGGTCAAATAGTTTGACCCTTCAAAGTGGTGCCCCAGCATGGTCACAGTCCAATGACTGAAACCAGTAAAAGATAAACAGAAGTGAATGTAGAAAGCCACTTACCCTCGGTGATAAAACTGGTGTGAGTTGTTGAACAGCTAGATTGCAATATTTATACGCCTGTCACAAGGAGAGAAAACAGAATCAATAGACAGAAAGAAGCCATGAAAGTCAGGGAATGAGACCCACACAATCTCCATTCCATTTCCTCACGCACGTCACAATCTTATCTCCTCACAAGGAAGATCCACACTAAGGGAAGTAAGAGGACAGCAACAGCAGCACCTGGTTCGCCTCAGTTGGGTTGGTGAAGATATTTGTTTAGGGCACTGGTTCTCCACCAGTTTTTTTTTTACCAATAGACCCTTCTGCTAACTACTTTAGCCTGGTGGATCCCCATAACCACTCATTCAGTATTTTAAATCCAGGTTTTGTCCGTTAATGGGTGTGGCTGGATCTGCCTCAATGCCACAGCAACCGCCCTCACACCATCTCGTTCGGTTCTGGGAGTCTTCCTTTCTCAAACCAACCCTCCCAATCTTCTCCTCCACCTTTTCCTCGGTCTACCTTGCTTTCGCGCTCCATTTACATCAAACGCAATCACCCTCCTCAGAACATGCTCCTCGTCCCTCCTCATCCCATGCCACCCTATTTTGTTTTTCAGACAAGACGACAAAGGACCGATATACCTTGGCACTTCGCTGAACTCAAGAAAACCTGTCCTCCACAGCAAAAGTGTTACAGCTGCATCCCCTGGTGAAGGGGATTTGGCCTGTAACAGCCCTGTGCTGGCGCTATGTAAAAGGAACTCCTGCCAGCACTGTGTGAAAGTGCTCACGCTGGTGCCACATTAAAAGCACCCAGCACACACTACAAAGTGGTTGGCATTAGGAAGGGCATCCAAGCCAAATCAGACTGGAGTCTAGGGCAGCTCTCTAGCTTGCCAGCTCTGGTCAAACTCTCCAACCCATGCCAGCTTGGAAAATGGATGTTAAAGGATGATGATGATAATGACATTAATTTGTGTAGGTTGAACTGTGCAAAATATTAGAGAAGGAAATTTACAATAGATCCATCTAAGGCAAAATTTTTTTATGAGCCCTTAATAAATTATTGTAGAATCCCAATTTACTATTTTACTTGAGTGGACCTTGAAAATTTTGTATCGACCCCAGTTGAGAACTGCTGATTTCGGGTATATGGGGAGATAGAAGTGAAAAGTGAGGAAAGGATAAAAGGGAGAGAGAGAGAGAATTGAAACCTGAGGGGCAGTGTTAAAGGGTGGAGTGATAAAGAAGGTGAGATAAGAGGAGGAGAGAAAGAAATAGAGAGGGGAGTGAGGAGAGGCGTGAGTTGTGTGACTAGATGTGTGTGGTGTCACAAGAAGTGTGTGTGTGTGTGTGTGTGGTGTCACAAGAAGTGTGTGCATGTCTGTGTGAGAGAGAGAGAGAGAGAAGTGTCCAGCTGAGTGCAACAGGGCGAAAGGAAGTATTTTTGTCTTAGATAGAGAGAAAGGGAGAGAAAGAGTCACTCAAATGAGAGGGAGGGAAAGAGTGGCTGGAGTGAGAGAGGAAGAAACATGAGAGGGAGGAAGAAACAGGCATGATGAGAGGAGGAAAGACAACAGATGAGAAAAGTGATAGAAGTGATTGGGATTATCATTCATGAACATGAGGAGTAGTGAGAGAGTAAATAGTAAGGAAGAGAGAGAGAGAAGGCAATGAAAACCCCCACTAAAATTTGACAAAGTCCTGTTTTGAGTTATTTCCCCCTTAACATGCTTACCTGATCATACTGACTTTCTGCAAAAAATAAACCACAACATTCACCATACAACATGGCCTTATTCACGGATATATTGGCCTGGTTCAATATATTCAATATCTTAAATGTCTCTTTGAAGGTTTCATTGGCTTCTCTATATTTACAACTGGAATTCTGTACATGAAGTAATCTGGTAGAAACAAAGAAATAAAGAGAAAGAATAATAACAATAATGTACATTGTTTTGTCTTGGTATAAAAGATGGGCTACAGCAAATATTCTGCTCAATACCACAGATTTGCTTGTCAGTTGTTTGACTTTAACCAGTTGAGCATGTCCCTTGGTGGCTGACGATATGTGCATCTCTGATCACGAGCAGGAGTAGTGGGGGAGCATTTGGAAGGACATTCAGCCGTACAAACCATGTGAAAGCAGACCTTGCAAGTGCTAGTGCAACATAAAAAGGATCCAGTCCACTCTGTAAAATGACTGGCATTAGGAAGGGCATCCAGCCATAAAATCCATGCCAAAGCAGACTTCACCAATGCTAGTGCCACATAAAAAGTACCCACTCAGACTCTGTTAAGTGGTTGGCATTAGGGAGAGCATCCAGCTGTAGAAACCATACCAAAACATACAGAGGAACTTGGCACAGTCCCCAAGCTTACTTTTATATCCTTCACCCTTTCGTTAGCAACCCGGCTGAAGCCAGCTCTGGCTCTGAGTACAAATGTCTTGTTTTCTTAAGTTTTGAATTAAAATCTTCCACCAAACCTAAGTCATAGTTTATGTTCCTAATATTAGCTTAATAATAACGAAGTTATTTTACTAAATTCTTTGTTATATTTAAAGTAATTGAAAGAAACACAAAGCATCTCAAAATAAATACAGTAATGAAAGGGTTAAGTCTGGATATATGCTTTAACAAAGCAGAGGTAAAGTAATGTCTTCACACAACATATTTCTACCACTGCTGCACAAGACCCCAAAACACCCTCTGTCATCATCAATGATAAACATTATTCTTCATAAGAGTTCCGATAAGTCCATTTTTTAAGCACACAGGTATGTTAATGTCTATCAACACAATACTTACCAACTCCTGTCAAACCATACCAGCATGGAAGACAGACGTTAAATGATGATGATGGATATCAGCTGGCCTTCCTGATTTTAGCAAGAATTAGAAGAGCTCTTTTAATGGCAGTTCTTACCTGACATTACACTCTAACAATTTACATAGTCCACTGTAGGTTTTGTCTTGGTCACAAAGTAGCCGACATGTGTGGTAAACTCTCTCACTGCTGAAGAACCAACCAGATTCATTGAAGAAACTCGCTGAAATTAAGAGACAAATAAATTATTTGGAAATTTTAATTAAGCATTCAATATAGTTATTTCTATAGAGAGAAAGAAAGGGAAAAGAGGGGGGATCAGGAGGGAGTGGGAAGAGATGGAGGGATGAGAGATGGGAGAGGGAGAGACAGGGAAGGGAGAGATGGGGACGGTGGGAGATAAGGAAAGAAGAAGGGAGTGACGGGGGAGGAAAAGACAAAGTGAGGAGGAGGGAGTTCTGTAACAATGGACTGTAAAAGACAGAATCAGAACAATTTGTTTTTTTCGTAAGAAACTCCATTGTCTCACCGAGTGCAGTGCCAAGTTGGATGGCTTTGTTCCTCTCGTTCTCATTCAGATGGCCTGAAAGTTGGTAGCGTTTACAAAACTCATTGGCAAGGATCTCGTTCACCTGGGCCCCGTGGTCAATAAGTGCTTGAAAACAATGGTGCAGCAGACACCTATTCACGAGAAAATAAAACAAAATATATAATCATCATCATAACAATTGCCACAGCCATCATCGTCATCATCATCACCACTACCACAACTACCATCATCATCATCATCATCATTATCATCTCAGTCCTTCTGTCCATATTGTCAAGTCTGCCTCTTGCATTTCTTCTGACTATTTCCCTATCTTAACCCGTTGGCATTGAAACTGGCCACATCCATTATTTTACTTGTTTTATGTTCAAACCGGCCAGATCTGGCCTCTCACACCTACCCTACAATGCCATTCTAAAAATAGACAAAAATGTCCTCAAAATCTCAAAAGCTACAAGTTAATGCATGATTAATTCAAAACCATGTGAATAAATAAGTAATCTGAATGCACTTCCAATTCGATCTGCAATCGCCCGTAGTACAACTAACCCATCATTTATTTTCTGAGATCACCTCAAAGCAGTTGCTCAATCTGGCAGAAACATAAACCAAATCTCCCTTGAATCATACCCTTTCTGTTCTGACCTCTATTCTTTTTGACTTCACAGTACACTGGAGATCAATCCTCCTCATCATCATCATTTAACGTCTGCCTTCCATGCTGGCATGGGTTGGACAGTTTGACAGGAGCCAGACAAGTAGAAGACTACCCCAGGCTACTGTATCTGTTTTGGCAGGGTTTTTACAGCTGGAAGCCCTTCCTAACACCAACCACTCTGTAGAGTGGACTGAGTGCTTTTCACATGGTACCAGCACATGTGAGGTCAGTTTTGGCATAGTTTTTACAGCTAGATGCCCTTCCAGATGCCAACCACTTCACAATGTGGACTGGATGCTTTACAAAGCAAAATTACTGACACATTTCACATGGAAAAAAGAATACAGCAAGAGTTGCCTGGAAACTAATTGTAGCAGTGAGACTCAAAAGAAAGCAAAGAAACTTTATCAGTTGGAAGAAGCAGTGAAAGAAATGATTTGGCTCGGCTGACTGGACATTCAGCCTGGTTTGGCAACAGTACTTTTCGGTGCTTGAGGCAGGCAGGCAGGCAGGCAGGCACACACACACACACACACACACACACACACACACACACACACACACACACACACACACACACACACATAACAGACCTCTTTCAGTTTCCATCTACCAAATCTTTTCACAAGGCTTCGGTTGGCCCAAGGATGTAGCAGAAGACACTTGTCCAAGTTGCCACGCAGTGGGACTGAACCCAGAACCACGTGGTTAGGAAGCAAGCTTCTTACTACACAGCTACACCTATGCCTGTGTGTGTGTGTGTGTGCCTTTCTCTGTGTTCCCCGCCACCACTTGACAACCCATGCTGGTGTGCTTATGCCCCTGTAACATAGCAGTTCGGCAGAGGAGATCAAGCAAGCTTAAAAAAAGAAAAAGTACTGGGGTTGAGTCGTTTGACTAAAAATCCTCGAAGACGGTGCCCCAGCATGGCCACAGTCCAATGACTGAAACAAGTAAATGGTAAAAAGATAAAAGATAATTCACAAAATAATAATTGTGAATAAATAAGCATTACATTTAATAGAGTCATCTGAATGCTAAGCAGTTGATATTATGTTGTGTTTCAGCATTGATTAACCCCTGTGATACGAAAGCATCTGAGACTCCACTTGGTTCTACAATGCAAACGTTCCTGTTTTAAAGTGATCTCAATTAAAACTTCCCATTGAAAAGTCATGTTAATTTATGTCCCGAACACCAGCTTAATAACGACCGAGTTATTTTTATAAACTCTTCATCATTTTCAAAATTAACTGAAACAAAAGCAGTGTGTTTCAACAGAAATATAGTAACAAAACAGTTCATTAATTATTATTTAATTAATTATTATTATCTGTGCTGAAGGTTAAATAAATAGAAATAGAATTGAAGATCCAGTGAGATGAGGAAAATAAAGCTATTTTTATGTGTCAAGCCAATGTTTTTAAAACAATACACTAAAAGATACTATCTCCAATAAATTTACTTTTTCCTGACCCATGTATCATCTATGTATCATAATTACATTAATTATGATACATAGATGGCTATTTCAATCGAATATTGCTTCTGTTTTATGTAACAGCTTTTTGCAATAAAAGATATTTATTATTAGCCTACAGAGCTAACTAAAGTAACAATTATTATTTTTATTATATTACAGACACCAAATTTTTTTCAAATATTAATCATGTTTGTTTGAGATAGCAAGCATCATCAATAGATGCTGGTGTGGCTGTGTGGTTAAGAAGCTTGCTTCCCAACCCTTCGGTGTTGGGTTCAATCCCACTGCACAGCACTTTGGGTAAGGATCTTCTACTTATAGAAGCCCCAGACTGACAAGTGCCTTGTGAGTGGATTTGGTAAACAGGAAACAGAAAGAAGGCCATCGTGTGTGTGTGTGTGTCCATGTGTCCCCCCGTGTGTGTGTCAATCCGTCCTCGTCTAGACATCACATGATGATTGTAAATGAACATCACTGTCATGCAAGCGAGGTTGTTTGTTTCCAGTCTTCTATGAGAAAAATAAGCCTGGCCATGGGGAATTATTACCTTACTTGGAAATAGATGGGGGTTGGCGACAGGAAGAGCATCCCCCTCTAGAAGTTCTGCCTCAGTATTCCCTGCCTGACCCATGTAGGCAGGAAAAAGCAGACATCAAACAATAACAATAACCTCGTGTCTCTGATGACAATGATCAGAAACAAGGGAGAAAAGGAAGATTGTAAAACACCACCAAAGCAACAAAGGGTAACATGAAAGAATAAGGTCAAGAGGTGGGGTAAGGTAATAATAGACAGGTAAAAGAATGAAGACGTAAGTCAGACACTTACCTTTTGTCAAGGACTTTTAATATTTTAGCAAAATTATCAATTTCTGCCAAATCCGTTCCGAGCGTATATAAATTTCCTTTCATATAAAGCTGTGAGAAAAAAGGAAAAAAAATAAAGAATACTGATGAATTTTAACAAGGTCCTACATATTTTGGGGTAGATTTAAGGCTGACTGAATTGGTTATTGGCTCAGGATCAAGCACATAGGACAAATGTAAATACTAAAAGGTATATCATTCCTTCTAACACTACTTTTACCATTCTTATTTCTTTACTGCCCACAAGGGGCTACACACAGAGCGGACAAATAAGGACAGACAAACGGATCAAGTCGATTATATCGACCCCAGTGCATAACTGGTACTTATTTAATCGACCCCGAAAGGATGAAAGGCAAAGTCGACCTCGGTGGAATTCGAACTCAGAACGTAGCGGCTGACGAAATAGCGCTAAGCATTTAGCACGTCGCGTTAATGTTTCTGCCAGCTCACCGCCTTTTACCATTCTCATACTATCACATAACAATTTTTAGGGAAAAAAAATCATATCTGTATCTTTGTGAATGGCATTAGCAACATATGTGAAGGGATTCCCACTGGAAATTGAACCTGAGTTGGCAGAGGTGGGGGGGGGGGAATAACAAATATAAACAGCTGGTGCCATGTAAAAAGCACCCATGCTGGTACCGTGTAAAAGTGTCTGTGCTGGTGCCATATAAAATGCACCTATGCCAGTGCCATGTAGAAAGGACACATGCTGGTGCCATGTAAAAAGCACCCAAGACACTCTGTAAAGTGGTTGGCATTATGAAGAGCATCCAGCTGTAGAAACCAAGCCAAAACAGACTGGTTTTACCAGTTCCTGACAAGCCATCCAATCTATGCCAGCATGGAAAACAAACATTAAATGATGATGATGATGATATATGTGTTGTATGTGTATGTAAGTATATAGGTGTATATTAACATATGTGTGTGTGTGTATATGTGAGTGTACAGTTTTCCATGCTTGTATGGGTCAGACAAAGTTTGTTGAGGCAGATCTTATGTAGCCAGATACTCCTCCTCTTGCCAACCCTCACCTGCTTTCAAGCAAAGTAATATTGCTCCATGGCCAGGCATGTTTTCTTAGAATATTGGAAAGGAACAACACTGCTTGTATGACAGTGACAATCATTTACAACTGCAGCCTGACATCAAGACAAGAAAAGACAAACAGACAGACCCTCACACAAATATTTATATACATACATACATAAATACGTTGATTTCATGCTAATTCATGTTCCAAACCAGTTTAATAATGACAAAATTATTTTACTGATTTCTTTGTTAGTTTGAAAATTAATTGAAATAAGAACAGCGTATTTCCACAGAATTATGGTAGTAAAAGGAGTAAAGACCACCTGAGAATAAATATATCGAAGACAATACACAGAATTTAAACAGAAACCAGTTTGTGAAGGTTTAGCGTGAAACACAAAACAGCTGACAACTGAAAAATAACATAAAATGATAAAGGAAACAGCAAAAACAACATGTTAATCCCTTTATCCTATAATAAATGAGATCATCGCCAACATCATTTTTACGTCTGCTTTCCATTCTAAGCATGGTTGGCTCATTTAACAGGATCTGATGAGTCAGAAGATTGCATCATGCTTCAGTGTCTCAGTTTTGGCAGGGTTTCTAGGGATGAATGCACTTTCTGAGACCAACCACTTTACAGAGTGTACTGGGTGCTGTTCTTGTGTCACCAATACCAGTAAGGTTACCTTGCAGCTTGCATGAGTAAAGAGCCTAAGGAGAGAGAGAAAGAGAGAGAGAGAGAGAGGAGGGGGCACTACTAACGAAAGGAGAGAGAGAGAGAGGCACAACAAATGAAAGGAAAATAAGAGAGGGAGTGAGAGATGAGTTTATGCAAGATTATGAGAACAGGTAGAGCAGGGGATCTCCACCATTTTTTTACCTATGAATGCCCTTGATTACTGTTTCATTTTGGTGGAACACCCACTCCACTTCAATATTTAAAAACTAGTTTCATAGACACTTCTTTCAAAATTACTATTTTGTTTTCCCCACATTAACTTATATAGGTTGAACTATGTAAAATGCTAGAGAAAGAAACCTAGCTGTTTCTTGCAATACATACATCTAAAGAAAAAGTTTTTCAGGGTCCCTCAAAAAACTATTGTTGATCCCCAGTTTACTATTTTGCTACATGGGGCCCCCAAAATCTTATATGGACCATCAAGAGCCATATGAACACCAATTGAAAACCACTGGGGTAGAATATGAGGAGAGGAATAGCTCTATTGTTGTGAGGGGGGTGGTAATGAAGCGAGCAAGAAAGTAGTCAGTGTTAGGGGGGGGGGATATTGAAGGGGGAAGGGGAAGAGATTTGTACAAGGGGCTAGCAAATAACTCCTATAAAGGTGTAGACAACTGGGTTTTAAAAATGTAACAAATAAGTTAAAGTGATCTCAACTAAAAGCTTCCATCAAAATTTCATGTCAATTTGTGTTCCAAACCCCAGGTTAATAATGACAGTTATTTCAATAAATTCTTCCCTATTTCCAAAATCAACTGGAACGAAGGCAACGCATTTCAACAGAAATACAAGGGTAACAAAAGAATTAAGTATGCATTTCCTCTGCCAAAAATTTCTATTCCGTTGCCAAAGTAAGAAATTACCATAATAAGTAAAATCATTAGCCACATAGTTGATTAATTATCGAAGCAGTACTAAAATGAGAGATGTTGGTCCTACAACCTAGATGAACGAATTCCATGCCACACCTACCATTTCCAGTTAGAAACGCTCCACTCACTAATGATTTTTTTCTTTTTATATACAATTTTATTGTGATCAAGGCTTGAGGCCACTATAGTGTAAGGGACCGCAAAGAAGGAAAAGAAGGGGGTCTACTAATTCAAAAGATGTAGATCGCCAAAAAGCTTAGAGGACTGAATATTGTAAAGCAGAGGAAAGCAAGGCAATGGTCAGGAGTTCCAGTTTGAGGAAGGAAACTATCAAAGCAAAAGGAGTTATGACTAAGAGGAAACTCGACAGAGAAATGATGCAGTTGGGACGAGAAATGGGTGACATGTTTAAAAGGTGTTGACAGAAGGTACGAGAGCAGAAAGTTCAGAGTAATAACCATGGAAATACTTATGGATAAGACACAATAAGGATACATTTCGATGATGAGGCAAAGACTCCAACCTAGTGGAAAGAAGAGGAACTTGAGGAAGGCATAAACAACACTCAGTCATTTGCAAGTCTAAGGGCTCAAACCCCTCATCGTCCTTATTTTTGTGGGTTCTTGTTCTAGAAAATCTTTTTCAAAGATAAAAAAGGAAAACACAACATTTTCCAATTCCAATTTAGGTACAAAGCTAGTTATTTTGAGGGGAGGGGGCAAGACAATCACACAACTCCAGTACTTGGCTGGTACTTATTTCATTGACCCTGAAAGGATGGAAGGTAAAGTTGCCCTCAGCAGAATTTGAACTCAGAATGTAAAGAGCCAAAAGAAATACCACGAAGCCTTTTTGTCCACAACACTACAAATAATGATTCTTTCTCATTTTGAGGAGATTGGGGGGTGCGGGTGGGGGGGAGAAGTCAATTGTATAACCCCAGTAATTGACTGGGACTTGATTTTCTTGACCTTGAAAGTACGAGCAACAAAAATAACTTTGGCAGCATTTGAACCCAGGACGTAAAGACAATGTGAGACTAAGTTATAGGGACATAAGCAATAAACACACCAGCACTGGTTGTCAAGCAGTGGGAAAGGGAAGGGGACAAACACAGGCACACACACACACACACATGGTGGACTTCTTTCAGTTTCTGTCTACCAAATCCACTCACAAGACTTCAGTCGGCCCAGGGCTATAGTATAAGACACTTTTGAAAAGTACCATGCAGTGGAACTGAACCTGGAACCATGTGGTTGGGAAGCAAACTTCTTACCACACAGCCACACCTGCACCCAATAAGTATGAAAACACATTAATTCTAGTTGAAAATGGAGGAATTGTTTTCTCAATACATAACACTTCTAGGGAAAAGGAAGTGATGCAGCAACTTTGCTGAAAGGCAGCAACATCCAGTGCTTTGATCAACAGATTTGCTGAATCAGGAACCACTTAAGGGTTAAACCCAAACAAAATATTCCATGACCCAGCAGAAACAATCACATTCCAGCAGAGATATACTTTATTAAAGACTGCCTCGCACTAAATAATATACTCCTTCATCTTTTACTTGTTTCATTCATTAGAGCATGGCCATGCTGGGGCACCGCCTTGAAGTTTTAGTTGAATGAACTGACCCTGGTAATGATCTTTCGTTAAGCCTGGAACTTGGTCTGTCAGTCTCTTTTGCCAAACTGCTAAGTTACAGGGAGATGAACATACCAACACCTGTTGTCAAGAGATACTGAGGGACAAACACACACACACACAAACATATACGACAGGCTTCTTTCAGTTTCCGTATATCAAATCCACTCATAATGCTTTGGTCAGCCCAAGGCTATAGTAGAAGACATTTGCCTAACTTACCATGCAGTGGACTGAACCCAGAACCATGTGCTTGGGAAATAAGCTTCTTACCACACAGCCATGCTTCATAAAACAGAGATCAAAATGGGAATAAATAGTGAAGAAGAAAGACATTTTCTAAAGACCAGTCAGGATTGATCCTGTAGCTGCAGGCCTGGGCAAGGATTTTGTTGTGAAAGGCTGACAGTTATGGATGACTACTAATAGTCACCAACAACCTAATCCTACCTCCATTTTTTGTACTGACACAGATCGGATGGTTTCACCGGATCCAGCAAACCTCAGGGCTGCTTTGAGCTCCGATGTCAGCTTTGGCTTGGTTTCTACGATTGGATGCCATTCTTAACATCAACCACTTTACAGAGTTTACTGGGTGCATTTTTTTTTTTTTATGCTACTGGCACTAGTGAGGCCATTAAGTGAATTGTAAGCCAGAAAAAGAACAGGAAAAAGTCCCATGACAAAGTGGAGAGGGTGGTTTTAAACCAGGTACTGCAGGGGTTTTTAAACTGTGGTTCGCGGACCACAGGGGGTCCGTAGACAGCAAATACTTTTTATGGGCAATTTGATTTTATATATGTTTTTTAATCGAAATCTTTTAATTGACAATAAACCTATTTGTTAAATACTGTTAAATAAATAAATGTAAAAATGTTATTTTAAGCAAATATTTATGTATAAATTTCATAAGCGTTTATAAGGAGGTCCCTAAGGTAAAGCCTGAAATATAAAGGGGTCCGCAAGTCAAAAAGTTTGAAAACCCCCGAGGTACTGAGAGGCTAAATTACAACAGAGGGACAAGTGTAGGTGACTTGCTATAAATGGCACCCCACATTATATAAGGGTTGGAGGGAATAGATGAGAAGATAAAAATGGTAGTAATGGGGTGTCAGAACAAACTCTCAAGGTACAAGAAGGTGAGCATACAGAGAAAAAGAGAGTGGGTGCTTTCATAATGTGAGGGGAGAGTAACAGATGGTTAGGAATGGGGTAGAGGTGATGAACAAGGGTGGAGGAGCAGAGATGGGAAATATCAGTATGAAGAGGTGGGTAAGATGAGAGAGGCAGAAGTGGCTCAGGAAGAAAGATGGATCAAAAGGTGTAGGAATGAAGGGGTGATGCACGAGGTCTGTGAATGGTGGAAAGAGAGACGTAGGGGTACATAAGGGTGGCTATAGTGAGCATGATGATGGTTATGAGAGGGCACTGAGAATGGTAGTACGTATGTGAGGTGTTAATATGGAGCACTGTAGAAGGGAGAGATAACTGTAGGCATAGAAAAGAGATGACTAGTGAAAATAGGGACAAGAAGGGAGAATAATGAGATCAAGGGATTGAAAAGGTTCATAGGAGAGGGCATGTGTACTGACTCCCGAGTGATCACAGTTGTAGAGTAGTACTGTAGATAGAGGAGTGATGGAGGACTGGATGTTAGGGGAATGAGATGTGGAGAATGCTTGAGGGGACAGAATGGGTGTATTGTCCAAGAGAAAGGCTGTCACTTTAGGTCAATGGTTCTCAACTATTTTTTCCCTACGGTTCGTTTGATTACTTTTTAAACAACCATTCAACGTTTAAAAAGTCATATTATATTTTTATAATTAAATATTATTAGGAATTGTATGAAAAAATTGTTAAAATACTTTGGGTGTTGTAGAAGTATCACGGAATAGAGCGTTACATGGTGGAGACTGAGCTGGTGGGAAGAAGAGCAAGTGGAAGGCAGAGACTGAAGATGAAGAAGAGAATGAACATGCAGAGCGAGAAAGGACCTGGGTGATGCTGCAAGAGATGAAAATAAATGGAGGAGTAACAAGCCACGATTCGTCAACGGCATGAATATGCCATGACACGAGAGAGAGAGAGAGAGAGAGAGAGGTATAACCAATTTATTGCTGACAAATTTTAACAAAATCTTATATGGACCTACAAGGGCCATATGGACCCTGGTTGAGAATTACTGTTTTAGAGTCTGATACAACCTGGTACCAGAGTCATCATCCTAGATGTTGCTGTCGGAATACAAAGTGTCTAGAGTGAACACCACAAGGTATACCATATGGCACTCTTATGTTACTCCAATTTACAACCCTTGATTTGTACACATTTACTAACTCCTGAAATGATGGGCAGTCAAATACTGTTAGACAGTCTATTGAATACACTAATTAACGACTCTGCTAATTGGTCAACTTTTATTTTCCTAATTATTCATCACAGCATGGCTGTGTTGTTAAGAAGCTCGTTTGGCAACCATAGGGTTTCGGGTTCAGTCCCACTGCACAGCATCTTAGGCAAGTGTCTTCTATTACAGCCCGAGGCTGACCAATACCTTGCGAGTGAATCTGGTATATGGAAACTGCATGGAAACCTGCCATATATGTATATAAGGTGTGTGTGTGTGTGTGTGAGAGAGAGAGAGAGAAAGGGTTTGGGTTTGTTCCTCACTACTACTTGGCAACTGATGTTGAACTTCCCTGTAACTTAGCAGTTCAGCAAAACAGACCAATAGAATAAGTACTAGACTTTAACAGAAAAAGAGCTCTAGGTTGATTTTTTTTTTACTATACCATCGAAGAATGTGCTCCAGCTTGGCCACAGTCCAATGACTGAAACAAGTAAAAAAAGATTAACCTCAGTATTTGAGTGGATTTTCTTAATCCAATCCAGTTGGATTAAGAATGCAAAGTTGGCCGCAGGTGGATTTGAAATCGAAAACATAAAAAGAACTAAATACGGCAAAGAATTTAGGACACTTTGACTGACGCTCCGCTAATTCTGCCATCCAGGACCCTATTTCAGATTTTGCCACAAGACCAGTAACATTGCGGGAGGTGGCTAGTCGATAACAACACTGACCCCAGTGCTCAACTGGTACTTATTTTATCAACCCTGAACAGATGAAAGGCAAAGCCGACCTCGATGGAATTTGAACTCAGAATGTAAAGATGGATGAAATGCTGCTAAGCATTTTGCCCAGCACAGTAATGATTCAGCCATCTCACCACGTTCAACCAGTCTATTTAATATTAATAATTTCTTACAATAATCAAGACCTTTGGCATTATGTCGTGCTTGAGAAGAAGACTCATCAAGCTGAGCAAAATCACAGTTGTGGCAGATACCGGTGTCGTGCAAATTGGCACCCGTGCCAGTGGAATGTAAAAGCACCCCGGTGTCACACAAATGGCACCCGTGCTGTTGGCATGTAAAAGCACCCATTACACTCTCGGAGTGGTTGGCATTAGGAAGGGCATCCAGCCGTAGAAAAACCATGCCAAATCAGACTGGAGCCTGGCACAGCCTTCCAGTGTACCAGCCCAGTCAAACCATCCAACCCATGCCAGCATGGACAATGGACATTAAATGATGATGATGATGATGATTAGCATAAAGCTACAAATTTAAAGGTGAGGAGTATCTTATTATCATCATTGTGTAATGTCCACATTTCCATGATTGTAGGGATCAGGCAGAATTTGTTGAGGCAAAATTTTCTGCAACAGGATGCCCTTCCAGTTGCTAACCCTCACCTCTTTCCAAAGCAAGATAATATTTTTCCGCCATGGTCAAACATGCTTTTCATGGAAGACTGGAAACAAACATCATTGCTTATATGATAGTGATGCTTATTTACAATCAACACATGTTGTCAAGACAAGGGTACGTGAACATAAACATATACATACATACATATATACGAGAGGGTATCAAAAAGTTCCTGGACTAGTTCTGTAGCATGCCAACAGATGGCAGCAAAGTTTTGTGCACAGTGAGAGCTAGCAGTGACCATGAGGCAGTGTGCCGAGTGACATCACTACATTTACTTCACAAGCTGTGAAATGTGTGTTCTTGTCATCACATCTATGCTGTAGTCTGCAATTTTGTCATGGACAGGAACAAAGAGCCAACGTGAAATTTTGCATTAAACTTGGGAAGTCTGCTACAGAGACATTGAGTATGCTTTGGAAAGCTTATAATGATGAGGCAATGGGTCGTACACAATGTTTCAAGTGGAATGGGCGCTTCAAAAGCAGAAGAACATCCCTGGAAGATGATGAGCGATCTGGAGGACCTGCCATGAGCATCACCTAGAAAATGTGATGTTGTGCATTGAGAATTCATTCCCCCAGGGCCAGACTATCAATCGGGAGTTCTATTATGACATTTTGAAGCATTTGAGGGAGGATAGGACATTCAGCGAAAGTGACTGGATCTGGGGAGCGAAAAAAATTGGATTCTTCAGAGTTCTCCTCACTTGTGAGTCTCTCGCCAAAAACAACATGGAATCACTTCCACACCCACCCTATTCACCAGATTTAGCACTTGCGGACTTCCATCTCTTCCCCAAGATGAAAATGCTGCTCAAAGGTCGCTGTTTTAACACTGTTGTCAAGATCCAGAGTGAATTGCACAAAGTCCTTGACTCACGAAAAATTACTTCCAGGGCTGGATTCCAAAAGTGGAAGGAATGCTGGGACCAATGTATTGCTGCGCAGGGTGACTATATCAAAGGAGACGATGTGAAAACTTGAGTAATCAAGCCAGTAGACTCTGTAAAGTGGTTTGGTGTTAAGGGTCTCCAGCAGTTGAAACCATGCCAAAACAGAGACTGGAGCCTGGCACAGCCCTCTGGCTTGTTAGTTCATGTTGAGCTGTCCAACCCATGCAAACAGTTTCTATTTTCAAAATCCACTCAAGATGGTTTTGTTCATCAAGGGGCTACAGTAGATGACACTTGCCTAAAGTACCACACAGCAGGATTGAACCCTGGGAAACAAGCTTATCCTGTGCCAGCTCAAATTCTAATATATTCCAGGTGCTTCATCACTCTCCTCAACTTTATTTTTACCCCCCAGGGTTAATAAAATAAATATCAACTTATAAATTGATGTTCTGGTATCAATTTAAGAAATTATTGATTTTTTTTTTTTTTCTTCTTCAAGAAGCACAAGATGGCTAAATTGGTAGTTTGCCAGGCGATATATTATTCCGTATGTAGTCTTAGTTCCCCTCAAGTTGTGAGTTGCAGATGGAAAAGAGGGATGTTGTTGATGTTGTCTACCCCTACCCCAAATTGGTCAGTAGGGATTGAGCAGAGTTGTGATAAAAGGTGGTCTGCTAGCCATGTCCACCACATCTATAATTTAGGCATCAAGCATCTAACTACATTATCGAACGTTCCTCCGCCCCACCCCACTTATTTTCTTTGGTATACTGAGGGAGATTTCGCTGCGATATCTAGCAAGCCAAGAAATGGATGCAAAGGTGTAGCATAGTGACGTTTTTATGGGTCAGCACTTTTAGGTTTGCTCTATAAGTTTATATAGATCTGAAGGGCCCCCAGGGAGGGGAAACTCAACGGCTACCTCGGGTGGTATACATTCCTCCATCTAAAATCACGCCACTGTGCTAAGGCTCCAGAGAGAGAAGGGTGAAGCAATGAAATAAGAGAATGGCATGCTGAAGAAACAGGAGATTGAGATGGAATTTATCGACCAGAGAGGGAAATAGGCATTCTTTCGGTATGCCTCTCAGAAACGTCAATGAATCTTGACGCTTCTGAGGGGCATACCGAAAGAATGCCGGGAAATAAATGATATATGGAGAAATAGATGGAGACGGAGACAGAAAACTACGACTGTTTCATTTCAAATGGAGCATATATAAGAAATAAAAAATGGTTCGGGAGAGACCGACAAACAGCCTAAAGAATACACACACGGTGCTACATAAAAAATAGACAAACTTATTTCTACTTGAGATACTTGACTACATTGGTACAAACCGATCCATGGGACTTGTAAGATACTAGTGGAGATTTGTTGCCAACGTACACATAAATATACTCAGGTATACACATGGATGTATAACGTATACCTGTGAGTGTATACAAATTCCCATACAGCCGTTTCCTAATAAGGGTTTTTGACACAAACACAAGGTATAAATAAATCAACAATATCCACACACACATCTACAACCTTTATGTGCCACAAACACAACACGCCTTGTTAGAGGTAAACTTGTAGATGATTATTATAAACATGTAAAATACTTATCGAAGCACACCTGTGTGTGTGTGTAATACGCAGGTTACATATGCATCTTAAGGATCAACTATCATCTAAGTTGTTCTATAGAGGCTGCTTCCTAAAATATTCGTTGTTTATATATAGACCACACAGACACATATATATATAAGTATATACATACAGCAATTATATACAAGCTTATATATAGGGTATATACTCAATATAAACATTTAACTAATATACATATACATAGGTGTATAATCACATGCATATTACATAGGTGTAGTTTAAATGGATATTTGCAAATAATATATAGAATATTTGATATTCGCATAAATTCATTCATGCTATAAATAAACCGAGAAGGTGGGGGGGAAACATTGTATGTTTATGATAGTCACTAACTAAATTGATAAAACTACAAATATTTGTCGCATATACAAATCAGGGATGGAACTGATATATAAACATACACACCTAAGCATCCACGACAATATATATGAACATACATGCAGATACACACCTACATACATATATACCGATGCAGATACGGAACAACCACAAGAATACATGTAAGTGCATCGTTATACATGAATGCATGCAAAAATACACACACACATATACACTAACGAAGATTATACACATTCATACATATGTATATATATATATATATAGAGAGAGAGATAGATAGATAGATGTAGCTAACTATACTTGTCAATACATCTACAACCTTATGAGGAATAGATCAGTAATATGAAGTAAAATTTTTAAATGTATGAGTATTTAATAATATCGTATCGATAGATAGATAATATATATACATATATATAGAGAGAGAAATTGATCAGAGGAAATGTACACTGTATATGTGTATGTATGTATGTATATATGTGTGTGTGTGTGTGTGTGTGTCGTGTTTGCAAAGCTGTAAGCAAAACATGTCTACCTTGTAAAATATATCAAACTGCACACTCTCCGTCAGGTTCTGAATGTCCTTCCTAAACACACTATAGTTGGCCACGGTAGCTGATATGGCTGTGTTATACAAAGAGTCGGGAGCCCACTGTAGCACACAAGCCGACGCCATCTTGATCGGTGACGGGAGACGGAAATTTGTTTGCTTTTTTATTTTGTTTACTTTTTTTTCTTATTCGTTTATGTATTTATTTATTTGTTTCAAATTTAATTTTAATTTTTT
>NC_069006.1:4319830-4325598 GCF_001194135.2 Octopus bimaculoides
TATATATATATATATATATATATATGTATGTATTTATATACGGAATGGACTGAGCGGCGCAGGAAGACACACGTGGATGGAAAGGGTCGCAGAAGAGGTCACAGATATGTGACGAAAAATTTCCGGACAATGGACATAAGATAAAATAAGAACAGTAATAAACGAGTGACGAACGAATATATAGTGCGTGTGTCTATTTGGGGATGAAAAAAACCATCCCGAAATATAGCAATAGATAGATATACACACATACGCGCGTGTATGTGTGTAACATCGTTTAACCTCCGTTTTCCTTGCTGGCATGGGTTGGACAGTTTGACAGGCGCTGGCATACCAGAGGACTATGCTTTGGCATGGTTTTTATGGTTGGCTGCCCTTCCTAACGCTAACCAGTGTATTGGTGCTTTTTATGTGGCACCAGCTCCAGTAAGGTCCCAGGTAGCTTACAACGACAAAGATCCCTCAACTGAGTTGGATGTTGTACTGAGGAAAGTGGCCTTGTGTCATGCCGAGAGATTAAAGGTATAATTGAGGGCTTATTGGCTAACTGTCCATCCTGTTATCCATAAGTAACAATCCAAAGAAGTATTCAATACAAACATGGAGTGTGATAATTTGTTTTCGTTGGTCACGTTGCCTGTTAATCTAGAGTAGTGGTTCTCATCCAGAGTCCATATGTCCCTGGAGGTGCTTATACGATTTTTTGGGGACCCATGCAACAAAATAGTAAACAGAAGATCCACAATATTTTAAAAGCCCCTGCAAAAAATTATCTTTAGATGTATGTATTGCAAGAAAGAGTGAGGTTTCTTTCTTTAACATTTTACATAGTTCAACCTATATAAGTTAATGTGGGGGAAACAAAATAGGAATTTTGAAAGAGATTTCTATAAAACTAGTTTTTTAAAAATTGAATGGTTGGGTGGGGGCCCACCAGAATAAAATAGTAATCAAAGGGGTCCATAGATAAAAAATGGTTGAGAACCCCTAATCTAGAATGGCCACAATATGCAGCCACTTCTTCAGACAGATCAATGTGTGTGTGTGTGTGTGTGTGTAGTGAAGACACGTGGCTTAGTGGTTAGGGTATTCAGCTCAGTCATAAGATCAATTCCTGGTGTTGTGTCCTTGAGCAAGACACTTTAATTCTCGTTGCTGGAGTCCACTCAGCTGGCAAAACTGAGTTGTACCTGTAATTCAAAAGGGCCAACTTTGTCACATTCTGTCATGCTGGATCTCCCTGAGAATTATATTAGGGGTATGCATGTCAGTAGAGTGCTCAGCTACTTTCGTGTTATTTTCATGAGCAGGCTGTTCTGTTGATCAGATCAGGTCACTGTAACCAAGTGAAGTGCCTGTACGTATGTATGTGTGTGTGCATGTATAAGGGAGCACCCAAAAGTAACCAGAAATGCTCTCTGTGGGACAAGCCTGTTGTAGTTCAGGCTTCTGTCACTAGAAGCTGCTTGATGTAACCCTGCTGACTAGCAGTGTCAGCTCAACTCCTACTGCCATGTGGTGAGTCTCTGCTTCACAGTGCTTCTCCCTTTTGGCCAATGGTTGAAATGATGGAACAGTGTGCTTCTATGAAATTCTGTTTTTTGCTAGGGAAAACGGCAGCCAAAACAGTTGTCATGCTTCAAACAGCTTACAAGGCCGCTACCATGAGAAAAAACACAAGTTTACAAGTGGTTTCCATGCTTTAGGAATGGTCATTTGTCACTTGAAGACCAACCTCATCCAGAGCAACCATTGACCTAAACAAATGAAAACATCATGAAAATTCATGAACTGATATTGGAGAACCGGCAGTGAATTGATGAATTGAGAAACAATTCTTAACCCTTTTCATACCAACCCACCTGAAACCGCCTCTGGCTCTGTAGTACAAATGTCTTGTTTTCAAAAGTTCTGAATTAAAATCTTCCACCAAACCTTAGTCACAATTTATGTTCCTAACACTAGTTTAATGATAACTAAGTTATTTTACTAAATTCTTTGTTATATTTAAAGTAATTGAAAGAAACACAGAGTATCTCAACAGAAATAGGGTAAAAAAAGGGTTAAAATATATGATAGAGAAACAATTCCTCACCCTTTTGAAATCAACCTGGCTCTAAGTATAAATGTCTTGTTTTCATAAGTTTTGAATTAAAATCTTCCACCAAACCTTAGTCACAATTTATATTCCTAATATTAGCTTAATGATAACGAAGTCATTTTACTAAATTCTTTGTTATATCTGAAATTAATTGAAAGAAACACAGAGCATCTCACAATACGGTAATGAAAGGGTTGAGATGGTGTTTGGAACATAAATGAACATGAAATTTTGATGGAAGGTTTTTAAATCACTTTAATCCTTCTTTTACCATATTTCTATTGAAATGAACTGACTTTGTTTCAATCCATTTTGAAAATAATGAAGAATTTGCAAAAAATAACTTTTCCATTATCAATCTGGTGTTTAGAACATAAATTAGCAAGAAATTTTGATGAAAAGGTTTTAATTTAGAATGCATCAACCCTTTAGCATTCAGATTACTCTATCAAATGTAATGCTTATTTATTCACATTGTTTTGAATTAAAGATGCATCATTTCATAACTTCAAGATTTCCATGATGTGATTGCTTATCTTTAGAATAACATTGTAGGGCAGGTGTGAGAGGTTTGAAGTTAAAACAGGTAAAATATTATGGCCGGATATGGCTGGTTTAAATATCAAAGGGTTAAAAACACTAATTTTGTAGCACAGAACCAAAGGCAGACTCAGGCAGGTTTGTATCAAGAGAGTTAAACAAAATGCTTAAATCCACTGCTGGTGTTTTTCTTGTTTATAAAAACAATGCAAAAGAAACCAACTATACTGGATTTGAAGTCATGGCTTCTATTGCTATTTTCTTTGTCAAAAGATTATCTGCTGGTTTGGGGCCTTCAAAGACATGTGGAATGAAAGATCCTTTACTTGAAAGACAGGAAAGAGTGAATGACAAGAAGGGCATCCAGCTGTGGAATAATGGTTACAAATTTCAGATGGCCTGCAGAAGGGCTAAGTTGGTTACACTGACCCGCAGTCCTCAACAGGTGCTTATTTGTAACCATTATTCTACAGCTAGATGCCCTTCCTGTCATTCACCCTTACCTGTTTTTCAAGTAAAGGATCTCTCATTCCACATGTCTTTGAAGGCCCCAAACCAGCAGATAATCTGCACTCAAAGGGAAGAAAGGCGAAGTCAACTGCAGCAGGAGGAAAAACAGGCAGAAGAAATGGTGTTAAGCATTTTGTCCGACACACCAACGATTTTGCCAGCTTACTGCCCTTGGCTGTAAAATGGTGCTTTGTCAGTATACTCATCTAACCCATGCTAGCATAAACAATGGACATTAAAAGCAAAATGATGGTAGATGAACATGCTCTGCCACAAATGGGTGTTATTGTATGTTGTGAGCAGAGGCAGAACAGAAGAAATGCACTGTTCAAATACACAAATTCCTGCAATAATTTGGAACCAGATTTATGAGTGGTTGTGGTTAAGAAGTTTGCTTCTCAACCACCTGGTTTACCATTCAGTCTGCTGCACGGTAACTTGGGGTCTGTCTTCTCCACTAGCCCCATATTGGCATATAGGTTCCCAACCTGGACGGAATGCCAGTCCATCGCAGGTGTGCTGCAACATGCAGGAGGAAAGAGTCAGCCAACTTCTGCTGGAGCCACATGGAGCTTAGGTGTTTCACTCATAAACATACTCATCACCCGGTCTGAGATTCGAACCCACAATCCTTTGACCACAAGTCTGCTGCTCTAACTACTAGGCCATGTGCCTCCACAACAGATGAAACTATGGAGTACTAAATTCAAGACCATGTTGTTTTCTCCTATCATATAAACATACATGGGATGAAGAACTGAAGAACAAGCTCAGGAAGCTGGACCTTTCAGGCAAGATGACAAAGGACTGAGATACCTGGTGCCTGGTATCTGTACCCTGCAGAAATGTTAAGACTGATCCTTCTGGTTGTGTAAGGCACCCATGGCAGCGCTATGTAAAAGCACCCGTGCGGCATCATGTGTCTGTGCAGTGATGTGGAAAAGCACCCAGTCTACTCTGTAGGGTGGTTGGCATTAGGAAGAGCAGCCAGCTGTAGAAACTATGCCGAATCAGACTGGAGTTTGCCAGCATTGACAACAGACATTAAATGATGATGATGATGAGATGATGTATGAGTGTGTTGCACCTCTTGACATTTTGTGGTAGTTGTAAAAGAGTGTCACCCTCATGTGAGCAGTGTCTTTCATTTCCAACATTCCATGGAAAACATGTCCAGCCATGAGGGAATGTTACCTTGCTTGGAAATAAATGTTGATTGGTAACATAAGGGTGCTGGGCCACAGAAAATTGGCATCAACAAATTCTGCTTGCCTCATACAAGCATGGACACTTGGAAAAGTGATCTATGATGATGATGATGAAGACTCCAATACTAAACCGGCACGAGGGCCAGTCAGGCGGTACTGGCCCTCGTGCTGGTGGCACATAAAAGCACCCACTACACTCTCGGAGTGGTTGGCGTTAGGAAGGACAACCAGCTGTAGAAACTCTGCCAGATCAGATTGGAGCCTGGTGTTGCCATCTGGTTTCACCAGTCCTCAGTCAAATCGTCCAACCCATGCTAGCATGGAAAGCGGATGTTAAACGATGATGATGATGAACTCCACACTAACATATTCTGTTCATCTCTCCAGCTTCCTGCATCAAAACATTGCATACAATTCCTTAAATTCAATGCCATAAATCTCTTTCAAAATATATTTTAAAACGCTATATATATATATATATTATCCAAGATACCTTCTTTAAATTTTAGGATTCAGTCCCACTGTGTGGTGCCTTGGGCAAGCATCCTCTAATGTAACACTGGGTCAACTAGATGCCTTGTGAAGGAATTTGATGGACAAACATAGAAAGAAACCTGTCTTACATACATATACAGATAGATAGATGTATGACGTGTGTCTGTGTGCTTCTGTGTGTGTGTGTGTGTGCATGCCTTGACATCAAGTGATGGTTGCATAGCTGTAAATGAGCATCACCATCATACAAGCGATGTTGTTCATTTCCAGTCTTCTGTGAGAAACAAGTCTGGCCATGAAGAGATAGATATTACCTAGCTTCGAAAGAGTCGAGGGTTGGTGACAGCAAGGGCATACAGTCATAGAAAATCTGCCTCAGTGAATTCCATCCGACCTTTGCAAACATAAAAAAGTGGACATAAAATGATGACAATGATGATGGTGATGATGACGATGGTGGGTGGTGGTGGTGGTGGTGGTGGTGACACATCACTTTCATCTGAATTAAAATGACTCAAAGACAAACAGACAAGATAAAATGTAAAATTTTTTATTTGTTTATTCTTTTGATTTGTAATTTTTTTTTCTTTTAAATGAATGTACAAGATGCGAGATGTTTTAGATTCCCCTGTTGTTAAAGATTAAAGATTAAAAAAAAAAAAATAAAAAGGGCTGCTTCTTTTCAACCCTTTTCTTTCTTTCTCCATTTTGTTCAACCCCCGTCTATCTATGTACTCCATTGCTAACCCCTCACCCTATATTATTGAAAGAAACAATATTTCAAACAAAACCACAGACGTCCAATATGGACATTTGTGAATTCTGATGTCCTGGTCCCTTGGAATTTTCTTAGTATCTCTGATTTCCGGGTCGCACGTTTCCTGGTGGAGGAGGTCTGACACCTCGCGGCGGGG
>NC_069006.1:4326299-4326897 GCF_001194135.2 Octopus bimaculoides
GCGTCTCCCCCTCTCTCTCTCTCTTTCTTCCTCACCCACCCCTCACACAATAAATAAAAAAAATTAAAAGACCAAAACACAAAAGAGAAGACGAAGTTCATTTACCGAAGGGAGGTGGTCCACGTGGTGGTGTCGGTCCTCTCCATCCAGGTGGAGGAGGGGGTGGTCGCATACCTGGTGGCGGTGGTGGAGGCATACCAGGTGGCAATGGACCTGGAGGTGGAGGCGCAATGTTCGCAGGGGGTGCTGGAGGTCCTGCATTACCTACATCAAATAGAAACATGGAAAAAGATATAGACTCGGCATATATACATACATACATGTATGTTTGTGTGTGTGTATGTGCGTGTTTATATATATATATATATATATATTTAGCAGAAGTAACAGAGTGACTCAAGGTCCAAGAGTTTAGAGTGTAGTCAATAAGTGCCAACACATGAAACTCTTGGACCTTGAGTCACTCTGTCACCTCTGCTAAATACTAATAAAAATATTCATATGCTCGTATTTTGAGTTCCATTTTTTCTATCTGCATTAACATACCTATATATATATTATATATTATATATATATATATATATATATATATATATAT
>NC_069006.1:4327228-4328709 GCF_001194135.2 Octopus bimaculoides
GTGTCTGAGGAGAGTCATTTTCTTTTCATGCCTTAAAATTTAACACACTCACTGTTAAAATTTCCACTTATTTCTTATTTTTATTTTCCTAAAATTTTCGTTGCATCTTGCAACCTTTTCAATAGTCTTGACTCTGTCCGTTATTCACGTTGCGTTCTGTTTTTGCTTTTTTTTTGCGCATGCGTGTGTGTGTATGTATGTATGCGTGCATGTGTGTGTATGTATGTCTGTGTGCATATGTATATATGTATGCATGTGTATGTATGTATATATGCATGTATGTGTGTGTTTGCATGTATGTATGTATCCTGCATTTGTGTGTGTGTTTTGTTTTTTATGTATGTGTGTGCGTGTGTGTATATGTATATATGTACTTCTGTCTCCTTGTGTGTGCATGTCTGAGTGTGTGTGTGTGTGCTTTGCTGCTATGTACGAAAATGGGGGGGGCGTAAATGTTTTTACAATAGTGGGGTTTGGAGTGTTTGAGGGAGTAAATGACCTTGATTGATCTCAGTGAAAATCTAGCATTTTTCTAGTAATCAAATATAGCCATCAGGCATTTTCAATTTCCACAATTTTTTATTTTCACTCCACTCTAATGCGTATCCTTAATGTAGTTGTCAGGGAGGTTCAGTGCAACACAAGGTGTAACAAAGCTGGCCCTTTGAAATACAGGTGCTACTCAGCCGAGTGGACTGGAGCAATGTGAAATAAATGACGTGAAATTCGCCAGGAATTGAACTCACGACCTTACGATAATGAGCCGAATACCCCTCACCACTAAGCCACGTGCTTTCACTAACATACCATCAGCCCTTTCGCATTCAGATTACTCTGTCAAATGTTTTGAATAATCTTGCATTATCTTGTAGCTTTGAGCTTTTCATGAGGTAACTGTTAATTCTTAGAATGATATTGTAGGGTAGGCGTGAGAGGCCAGATCTGGCCAGTTTGAACATCAAACAGGTAGAATATATGGGCCTCATATGGCCTGTTTAAATACTAAAGGGTTCAGGAATGCTTAAGGAATAAGGCAGGGTTATTGTCCAAAGATAAAAGGACAGTCATGGGCAGGTGTTTTTAGTTCAATAGCCCTCATCAGCATGACACTTGACCAATCGTATGTCCAGTAGCCAAAGGGCTTAGAATGATACAAAAGAGAGTAAAAAACAGTTATGGCCTCGGTTGATTTGCATAATTTCAACAAAATTGAGATACGGGAAATAACTGAAAATGGCCAGTGGTTGTTTTGTGTTCAGAATGATGTCACAGGGGAGGTGTGAGAGGCTGCATCTGGCCGGCACAAGTGCTAAAGAGTTAAATCTACTCCACTACAAAATCTGCTAGCATGAGGAAACAGACATTTGAGAAGACAAACAAACAAGAGACTATGGCCAAAGGAGGAGGAGAAGAAGAAGAAGAAGAAGAAGAAGAAGAAGAAGAGAGGAGGAAAGGATGAAGGGAGGAAGGGGAGGGAGGGG
>NC_069006.1:4328719-4336140 GCF_001194135.2 Octopus bimaculoides
ACTATGGCCAAAGGAGGAGGAGAAGAAGAAGAAGAAGAAGAAGAAGAAGAAGAAGAGAGGAGGAAAGGATGAAGGGAGGAAGGGGAGGGAGGGGAAGGGGAGGGGGAAGGGGAGAAAGGCAAAGATATGGAAGGGGAAGAAGGGATGAAAATGAAGAGGAGGAGGAAGTAGAAGAAGGCAGAGAAGAGGAAGAGGGAGGAGGAAGGCAAAGAGGAGGAAGATGAAGAGGAAGGCGAAGGAGACAAAGAGGAAGTGAAGGGGAGGAAAATGAAGAGGAAGTAGAGGAGGAGAGGAGGAGGAAAAGTAGAGGAAGAGGGGGAAGAAAAGGAGGAGGTAAACAAGAAGAGGAAAAAGAAAGGTAATCGCAACCAAAATAGATGCTGAGTTGTTTTCGAAGCAACAACCCCCCCAAAACGTTTTCTGGAGCTGTGAGGTTATGGAGTGGGTGAAAGAACTTACCTGAAATAGGAGGTCTTGGTGGTGGAGGCATTGGGGGAACTTGTGAGTTTTGCTGTTCAGATGGAGGTGGAGGTGGTCTCGTAAGAGGTGGTGGTGGAGGGTATGATGGTGGTTGACCTGCAAGAAAAAGACAATATGGCAATTAGGGTTCAAAATCAACAGACAGACAGACATCAGGGTTGGTGGTAGATTCCTAGTAAAAGATCCCCAGTCAGCTGTGGGATCTTTTTGGGGTGAGATGTGGTCTACGATGATGTTTGTGTGTGTAACAGCAGCAGCACTGTCCCTGATGTGGGAGCAGTACTGTAATGGAATCTGGAATGTCTGTGTATACAACACCAGCACCCACCTAGATGTTGGGGAAATAACAACACTCCCCTGTGACCACCACCAATGTAGATGGGCTGGCCACATTGCACGTATGAAGGACAACAGATGGACAATCAGGGTGACAGAATGAACACCAAGACAACGGACAAAAATGAAAGGCCGACCAAAGACAAGATGATCTCACCCGCTACCAGGGGCCTACATGTCCATGGCTGGCCAGAGACAGACAGCAGTGGAAGGAGTCCGGAGAGGGGTTTCTCCTTCAGGAGTGATAAAACCCTGGATATGGAAATGGTGAACAGCACCTAAGCTTTGAAGGGATTCAGCAAACTCTTGGGAGCTAAAGAATTTTCAAACCCTGAAGAGAAAGGCCATCTTTTGTGACACAGTTTCAGCTATGCTAAAGATGTGCATTCTTACAAGAGACATCCTCAGTAATGGTGAAGTCTGGCATTAGTGGCAGACTTAACAGGGTCTAGTTGAGCGTCGATCATGTTAGGAAGGGGGAAATGAAATTTCCTTGATCTGTGTCATTGAGCTGTAGGAGACAAAATTGGAACAATCCCTCTTAAAAGATGGTCTCCAGATCTGTATTCATGGAACCAGGGCAGATTTGGCATGAAGTGTGTAGGATGCAATACTTGACACTTGGGTGTACAAGGTTAAAAGAAGAATAAAGGCAGTGAGCTGGCAGAATCATTAGCGCGCCAGGCAAAATGCTTAGCAGCATTTCGTCTGGTGTTACGTTCAGAGTTCAAATTCCGCCGAGGTCTACTTTGCCTTTCATCCTTTCGGCGTTGATAAATTAAGTACCAGGAACGCACTGGGGTCGATGTAATCGACTTAATTCCTTTGTCTGTCCTTGTTGGTCCCCTCTGTGTTTAGCCCCTTGTGGGCAATAAAGAAATAAGAACAAAGGTTGATACATATATGTATGTGTGTGTGCATACGTGTGTGTGTGTATACACATGTGTATGTGTGTGTATGCAAGCACACATGCAGGGAATACACATTCACTCTGACTGTGATGAACTTACCTGGAGGAGGTGCTCCACTTGGTGGTGGAAATGAAGGCATTCCAGGAGGCATAGGAGGTGGTGGCATGCTTCCTGCAACAGGTGGCGGCACAGGTAATGATGAAGGTGGTGGCACAGGTGGAGGAGGGCCGGTTGCTGTTGAGACAATTGTTCCATTGGGCATTCCTGAAAAGTAACAGAACCAGAAGCACAATTGAAATGCACTGCACACTTATAAAACACACACACACACACACACACACAAATATGTAAAAACAAATCGTATATTAGCATCATGATCATCATCATTTTCCATGCTTGCGTAGGTCAGACAGAATTCTTTGAGGCAAATTTTCTGACTGGATACCCTTCCTGTTGCTAACCTTTACCTGCTTCCAAGCAAGGTAATATTTCTCTTAGACTGGGCATATTTTCCACAGAAGACCAAAAGAAAATGTTGCCTGTATGATGGTGATGCTTGTTTATGTCCAGCATTGAAAATCCGCTTCCCTGCCACTGATGAGCGTTCACCTGCTGACCAGAACCAACTTTCATGGCCCTGAACCTAAAGACACTGTTGACCATGAAAACATTGCTAACCTTAGATTACCTGAGGTAATCTAAGCCACAGGTGCCCTGTACAAGCCACTATAGGTATTACTTTTCGCTTAGAACTTTCACTTGCCTATTTTTGCTAGCAGAGTAAACTGCAGTAACTTGAAATGAAGGGTTTTGCTCAAGAACACAATCCACCACCCGGTCCAGGAATTGAAACTACAATCTCATGACCACGAGTCCATGAGTCCAACACCCTAACCACAAAGAAACGTATCTCTACAGAAGTATTAATACTATTATATTATTTCTTGTATAAGTTTTATGCTGTTTCCTGTTTTAACTTTGGTTCTACCTTTGATTTCATAGCAATGTGTATGTTATATGCATATGGTTACACAGTGAAGGTGCATAGCTCAGTGGTTAGAGCATCAGGCTCACAATCATGAGGTAGTGAGTTCGATTCCCGGACAGGGCTATGTCTTGTGTTCTTGAGCAAGACACTTTATTTCACGTTGCTCCAGTTCACTGAGCTGTAGAAATGATTTGTGACGTCACTGGTGCCAAGCTGTATCGGCCCCTTTGCCTTTCCCTCGGATAACACTGGTGGCGTGGAGAAGGGAGGCTAGTATGCATGGCCGACTGTTGGTCTTCCATAAACAACCTTCCCCGAACTTGTGCCTCGGAGAGTAGCTTTCTAGGTGCAATCCCATGGTCAGTCATGACCGAAGGGGGTCTTTATGGTTACATAGGGTAATATTTTAGGGGTCTCTCAAAGATCAATTTCTGTAATTCAGCAATAGCCAGGTCCGAATGATGCCGAAATAAAGAGGTTCAAGCTATGCTATAGAATAAATAATACCAGATGCTAAAGTTAAGCGTCTGTTAAACAAGGGCCAGCACCCAGTTTTCATACCTGCTTCAGTTTATCTCCCTTCACATACATTGTTAAATCCGTTATGAAAGGCATTCTTCCATCAACATTTTATTTTTGTGAAAAGTGCTTATCACTGTTATTTTGACCAGGAGAGTCTCCAGAACTTATTGAAAGATTCGCCGAATAATAAATGTGATCTCTTCGGCTTTGCAGGGCGTTCTGATACTTTGTCACTAACATCTTCATCTTCTTTCTAGCTACTCCTACTCATTCTTATACCATGTGAAATAGCCATGTCGCCCTTCTACTATAACAAGACACCTGTGCCTCTCCTTCTATCGTGTTTTAGACCAGGTCTCAACAAGGGTCCACATGACTCTTCAGGGTCCATATAAGATTTTGTTGTTAAAATTTAGCTGCAACAGATTGGTTATATCTATACACTCTTTTACTCTTTTCTTTTACTCTTTTACTTGTTTCAGTCATTTGACTGCAGCCATGCTGGAGCACCGCCTTTAGTCGAGCTAATCAACCCCAGGACTTATTCTTTGTAAGCCTAGTATTTATTCTATCGGTCTCTTTTTGCCGAACCGCTAAGTTACGGGGACGTAAACAAACCAGCATAGGTTGTCAATCGATGGTGGGGGGACAAACACAGACACACAAACATACATACATATATATATACATATATGATGGGCTTCTTTCAGTTTCCGTCTACCAAATCCACTCACAAGGCTTTGGTCGGCCCGAGGCTATAGTAGAAGACACTTGCCCAAAGTGCTACGCAGTGGGACTGAACCCAGAACCATGTGGTTGGTAAGCAAGCTACTTACCACACAGCCACTCCTGCACCTATACTGCACAGAATATTTGAACATTCTTTTATACATTTCCTAATAATAATTAATTATAAAAATATAATAGATTTTAGACATCAAATGGCTATGAGGGTCCCACACCCTGCTCCCAAGTAAAATAGGAATCAAACGGGTCCACAGGCAAAAATAGTTGAAGACCACTTCCTTAGACTCTCGACACCTGGCATAAAGCCAGTTCCTTTTCTTCTTCAACTCCACTCAGTTGTGGAGTCTTTTTCTTTGTTTTGTGAATTACTTGGTAATCTCACAAATGCTAGCGCCAGAAAAAAAAAAAGCATTAGGCATTGGTATTAGGAAGTTCCATCCAGCTGTAGGAAGCATATGAATGCAGACACTGGAGCCTGATGTAGAACTCTGGCTCATTGGATCCTGTCAAGTCATTCATCCGATGCCAGCATAGAAGATGGGTAAAGAGTAAAGACCCTTTGGTTATGAATGACCATGGGATTGCACCAAAAAGTTCCCCTCTGAGGAACAAGTCCAGACAAGGTTGTTTATAGAAGACCAGCAGTTGACCATGAATACCAGCCTCCTCTCTCCATGCCACCGATGTTGTCTAAGGGAAAAGCAAAGACCAATACGGCTTGGCACCAGTGACATCACAACTCATTTCTACAGCTGAGTGAACTGGAGCAACATGAAATAAAGTGTCTTGCTCAAGAACACAACACACAGCCCGGTCCAGGAATCAAGCTCACCATTTCATGATTGTAAACCCAACTCACTAACCACTGAGCCATATGCCTTCACACACACACACACACACAGCAACAGTCTTTCAAGACTTGCCATAATGTCACCTCCCTCTTTACTACATTCCCCACCTCAGTCAAGAACGCTTTTTATTTGTCTTGCAAGTTACTTGATGACCTCACAAGTGCCAGTACTATGAAAAAAAAACACACACTACACACTGTAAGGTAACTGATGCTAGGAAGAAACATCCAGCCATAGAAAATTGTACCAAAGCAGACATTGGTGCTTGATTGTAGTCCTCCACTTGTTGGATCCTATCAAACTAATACAGGGGTCGCCAATCTTTTTTGACCATTGACCCCCTTTAGCCACTTCTCCTTCCACATCAACCACCCCTGTCATTTAAAATACCTTAATACCCTACCGTACCATATCTTAAATGCATTCCGGGTACTGACACTGGCAATTAAAATGTTAGCTAAAATATACAGGTACGACAAATTAAGAAATTCTATTGAAGATGACACACTTTTTACATATAAAATTACGTGGACGAGTATTAAGCTTTCAATTTTTATGAAATTGTTTTTACGGTTAGAAAATGTGAAAAAGGCATCATATTGCTGGAATATGTTTTATTGAAATTGACAACATCAATGTGAGGGATGGGCATGGCACGGACTAAGTATTTCATCTGGGTGAGCTGGTCTTTTGCATGCCGACCCCCAGTCAACCCCTTGGCTCTCATGGACCCCCTGTAATTCCTTGCTGAACCCTAGGGGGTCCCTCGGATCCCTTTTGGCAATCCCTAGTCTAATATATGCCAGTATGGAAAATGGATATGAAAGTGCAAATCTAAGTAAAAGGTTTAGAGTTTAATCTTCCCTCAACAAAAAAATTTAACAGAAAACAAAAGCAGAAAATGTAAATAAACTACTGTTAAGGTGATGCTGCAGTCTGAAAACAGGTTGAAAGTACTTACCAATGCTGATGTTATTTGCCAGGGACATCATAGGGGTTTGGCATACAGGCGGAGGAGGTGGTGGTGGAGCAAATGATGATGGAGGGACTGGAGCAGGAGGTTGTTGGGGAGGTGGAGGAGCATCTGCAAACAACTGATGAGGTCTGTCGGTGAGAGAGAGTGGATTCTGGGCAGCCAAGAGACGTTCTGAAATGAAAAGGAAATGGTGAGAGAAAGGCTTCAAAAATATTTTTACAAGAATTAAGACAATCAAAATACATCAATTTTCCATCGGATTTTGTCGAGGCAGGCTTTTTCTATGGGCAGATGCCCTTTCTGTCACCAACCTTCATCTAACTCCACAAGAAAAGACGTTTCTGTAGAAGATTGTAAACAAAGAACACTGCTTGCACCACAGTGACACTTGTTTTTATAACTATCGTGTGATGTCAAAGCAAGGAGGGAGACATTAACACACACACGTGCGCGCACGCACACACACATGTAAACAGAGTTAGCGGTTATAGTAACCAACTAAGGGATAAAAATATCCGTATATACTATCAGTATCCGTTATCTGTATTATCCCCGGGCAATGGTGTGCAGGCACTCCATACACATAGAATGCAGATAACAACAGGATAAACAAGAGTTTATCAGGAAACAAATGCAAGTAATTAGAAAATGGAGAAAACCACAGATTAACAAACACATCGATTGGGCCACATTTATAGCTTATTTTTTAATACAAAGCATCACATAACAAAATAGGTGACGTAACATATCTTACAGCCATTACTGATCGGTTGCCAAAAGTCTATAAATAAATGCAAGAATAAAGTTCTTTTGCCTACAGGCCCTGTAACCCCTGATGGTAAATTATTTGCTCTTAACATATTGGACATCCAGACTATTTGTCTATGCCACGTTTTCTTTCCTTTTCCTTCTGCCCTTTGTTTATATTCTATGCTCTTGTTTTCGCTCTGATGAAGACCCTTTGCCTTAATTCAAATGCCCCATGAAGATGAAGATCTTTATTCTCGCATTTATTTATAGACTGCATTTTGGCAACCGATCAGTAATGGCCGTGAGATATGTTACGTCACCTATTTTGTTATGTGATGCTTTGTATTAAAAAATAAGCTATAAATGTGGTCCAATCAATGTGTTTGTTAATCTGTGGTTTTCTCCATTTTCTAATTATTTGCATTTATATATATGCATATATATAAATATGGCGCAGGTGTGGCTGTGTGGTAAGTAGCTTGCTTACCAACCACATGGTTCCGGGTTCATTCCCACTGCGTGGCACTTTGGGCAAGTGTCTTCTGTTATAGCCTCGGGCCGACCAAAGCCTTGTGAGTGGATTTGGTAGACGGAAACTGAAAGAAGCCTGTCGTATATATGTATATGTATATATATATATATATATGTGTGTGTGTGTATGCTTGTGTGTCTGTGTTTGTCCCCCCCAACATCGCTTGACAACCGATGCTGGTGTGTTTACGTCCCCCGTAACTTAGCGGTTCGGCAAAAGAGACCGATGGAATAAGTACTAGGCTTACAAAGAATAAGTCCTGGGGTCGATTTTCTCGACTAAAGGCGGTGCTCCAGCATGGCCGCAGTCAAATGACTGAAACAATTAA
>NC_069006.1:4337686-4339076 GCF_001194135.2 Octopus bimaculoides
CCGGGGGCTTTCCCGGTCTTCATACTCTTAATTGCTTTATCTACCCTGGTACTATCAACTCGGATAGCTGGTCCCTCTATTGGGTCGACATAAGGCAGGCTCTCTTTCTCCCATTCATTCTCTTTACCTTGCGTAACCCTTAAAATAAATTACATGTCTTAAGGAACCCCCGCACAAAAAATATTATATACCATATCTTTCTCGTTTTATTTTCATTGTAGTTCACATGGTAAATATCATATATATGCGGTTGTTACATTTTTTTGATAACATAATAGGTTAGATAGGCTCACAAGGTTTTGGTCAGCCCGAGGCTATAGTAGAAGACACTTGCCCAAGGTGCCACGCAGTGGGACTGAACCCAGAACCATGAGGTTGGTAAGCAAGCTACTTACCACACAGCCACTCCTGCGCCTATGGTGAAATAAATTAGTATTTCAGTCAGGAAACTCTAAAATGCACCTGTGCCAGTGCTGTGTTAGTGTACCTGAGCCAGTGGCACATAAAGAGGACCCAGCACACTCTGTAAAGTGGTTGGCATTAGGAAGGGCATCCAGCTGCAGAAACCTTGCCACAAACGGTAATTGGAGTCTAGATGCTCCTGTCAAACCGTCCAACCCATGCCAGCATGGAAAACAGATGATGATGATGATGATGACTATGTTTATTAATTAGTGCCAGCCACAAGTGGTGTCTTTGCTGTCACCTTCACACCTTGGTAGATAGGTGAAATAAAAGATCCAAGAATTAGCGATTGTGTAGTTACTCGTGGCTCTTAAACAATGCCTCAATAATATACTCCCCTAACTCATTCAAACCTGGAAAACTGACTGTAAAACAAACAAACAAATGGATGAGTAAAATGCATCTGAAGCTGGGGTTTGTTGGAAGAGAAGGTTTTGATAAATGTATTTTACTCACCTTTGGTATTTGTAAGATGACACCAAAAGCGCTGAATGTGTCGTATAATAACTTTTCATCAACTTCTGGATCCAGGTTACCGATGAAGATGTTGGCCCCAACATCAAGGTTTTTCTGATGGGCTGATGCCTGCAAATAAGCAATACCAAACAATGATGATGATAATAATAATAATTGTAGTAGTAGCAGCAGTAGTCCTTTCTTCTATAGCCAGAAAGCCTGAAATTTTGGGGGAGTGGGGCCAGTCGATTGGATCGACCTCCAGTACACAACTGGTACTTAAGTCATTGACCCCGAAAGGATGAAAGGCAAAGTTGACCTTGGTGGAATTTGAACTCAGAACATAAGGACAAACGAAATACTGCTAAGCATTTCGGCCGGCATGCTAACGATTCTGCCAGCTTGCCATCATAATAATAATAATAATAATAATATAATAATAATAATAATAATAATAATAATAATAATA
>NC_069006.1:4339765-4341812 GCF_001194135.2 Octopus bimaculoides
ATATTCAGCGTGACACAGTGTGACAAGGCTGACCCTTTGAATTACAGGCACAACAGAAACAGGAAGAAAGAGTGAGAGAAAGTTGTGGTGAAAGAGTACAGCAGGGCTCACCACCATCCCCTGCCGGAGCCTTGTGGAACTTTAGGTGTTTTCGCTCAATAAACACTCACAACGCCCTGTCTGGGAATCGAAACCGCGATCCTATGACCACGAGTCCGCTGCCCTAACCACTGGGCCATTGCGCCTCCACAAGAACTCAGAACATAGCAACAGACAAAATACCACGAAGCATTTTGCTCAACATTCTAACGATTCTGTCAGCTTACCACCTTAATAATAATAAGACGAACCCTTTCTACTATAGGCACAAGACCTGAAAGGAGCTAGTTGATTCTATCGACCCCAGTGCTGAAAAGGATGAAAGGCAAAATTGACCTCAGAACATAAAGATGGATAAAATGCCAATAAGCAGCTTGTCTGATGTGCTAATGATTTTGCCAGTCCACTACCTTTTCATATTCTTTTCTACTAAAGGCAAAAGACCTGAAATTTTAGGGAAGGGGCTGGACCATTACATCAACCCCTGTGCTCAACTAGAACTTGTCTTACTGACTGCAAAAGGATGAAAGTCAAGGTCAACCTAAATGAAATCTGAACACAGACATGAATGCCACTCAGCCTCTTGTCCAGGGTGCTAATGATGGTACCAGCTTAACACCTCATGTTTTAAATTCTAATAGAGGGCCAGAAAAGACGGAAGGCAAAGTTGACCTCGGTGGAATTTCAATACAATAATAATTGCTTCGAGTTTTTGGCACACAGCCAGCGATTTTAGCAGGAGGGGACTAGTCAATTACATCAACACCAGTATGTGACTGGTACTTTATTTTATTGACACTAAAATGATGGCAGCAAAGTTACTATCAGTGGAATTTGAACTCAGAATGTAAAGAGCCACAAGAAATACCATTAATCAATTTGTCTGGTGTGCTAACGATTCTGCCAGTTTGCCACCTTAATAATAATAATAATAATAATAATAATAATAATAATAATAATAATGATAATAATAATGATAATAATAATAATAATGGTTTCAAATTTTGCCACAGGGGCAGCAATTTTGGGCAAGTTGATTAGATCGACCCCAGTGTTCAACTGGTATTTATTTTATAGACCCCAAAAGGATGAAAGGTAAAGTCAACCTCAGCAGAATTTGAACTCAGAATGTAGCAACAGATGAAACACTGCTAAGCATTTTGTTCCGGCATTTTAATAATAATAATATCTCTTCATATTGCTCATGGTAGCAAAATTACACTCCCAAAGTTAGCCATCATACGATGGGTAAACACTCTACTTCTAAAATAATCACAAATTTCCACTGGTTTAGTAAAACAGTATCAACTTTTTACATAGAAATATATCAAAATGTTATTTCAAACACAAGGACACAACATGCTACCAGGTATTGAACTCGGGGTCTTATGATTGTCAGCCAAATACACTGACCACTAAACCACATGCCTTCGCTACAAATGGACATCGTTAACATCAACCACAGTACTGAGTGGACTGGGTGCTTTTTTCTCACCGTTACATTTGATTCCATTTAAACCCATTAGATCTGTTGATTCCATAATCAGCCCTTATGAAATGTGGACATGCATTCAGAGTTAATATGGGAGACGGGGGGGGGGGAGGTTAGAGGGAAGTGAAATATTTACCTTGTTTACTCGTATTGGCTTGCCATACAGTTTGATCATGTTCATTATTTTAATGGCATAATCTGCATCTTCTTCTCCCATAAACTCAACAAACCCATATCCTTGGTGGCTCTGAGTGACTCGGTCTTTAGGCATATGTACATTCACTGCAGAATAAAACAACACAACAACAAGAAACAATTAAGCACAATAATAATAGACATGTTTTTCTGCTAGCTCGTTGCCTTAAAGATGACAATATTAATAACAATAATAATCGTTTCTGCTGTAGGCACAAGGCCTGAAACTTTTTGGGAGGGGACTAGTAGTTAATTTCATCA
>NC_069006.1:4341822-4342889 GCF_001194135.2 Octopus bimaculoides
CGGTCTTTAGGCATATGTACATTCACTGCAGAATAAAACAACACAACAACAAGAAACAATTAAGCACAATAATAATAGACATGTTTTTCTGCTAGCTCGTTGCCTTAAAGATGACAATATTAATAACAATAATAATCGTTTCTGCTGTAGGCACAAGGCCTGAAACTTTTTGGGAGGGGACTAGTAGTTAATTTCATCAACCCGGTTCCACTGGTACTTAATCTATCGACCTTGAAAGGATGAAAGGCAAAGTCGACCTTGACGGAATTTGAACTCAGAACGTAGCAACAGATAAAATACTGCTAAGCATTTCACCAGGTGTGCTAACAATTCTGCCAGCTCACTGCCTTAACTAATAATAATAATAATAATAATAATAATAATAATAATAATGAGGAGGAGGAGAAGAAGAAGAAGACTTTATTATTTTGGGACAAGGCTAACAATTTTGGGGAGGGCATTAGTGAATTACAATGGCCCCAGTACTTGACCTGTTACTTTATTCTACTGACCCCCAAAAGGGATTCCATAGAAGAAGAAGAAGAAGAAGAAGAAGAAGAAGAAGAAGAAGAATCTTTTCTGTTATAGGCACAAGGCCTGAAATTTTGCAAGAGGAGGCTAGTTGGTACGTATTTTATCGACACCCTGAAAGGATGAAAGTCGACAGCGGTCATCATCATCATCATTATAATCATCATTGTTTAATATCAATTCTCTATGCATTCAAGGGTTGGATGGTACGACTGGAACCAGTGAACCAGAGGACTGCACTGAGCTCCAATGTCAGCTGTGGCAGGAGGGTTTCTACAGCTGGATGCTCTTCCTACACACACACAACTGGCTTCTTTCAGTTTCCATCTACCAAGTCCACTCACAATTCTTTGGCGAGCCTAAGACTATAGTAGAAGACATTTGCTCAAGGTTCTAAGCAGTGGGACTGAACCCAGAACCATGTGGTTGGGAAGCAAGCTTCTTACCACACAGCTATGCCTACACCTGATATGCATATATATATATCTGTAAAAATATGTGACACTTATTCAGTAGCCATGATAAAACTCTGAGTT
>NC_069006.1:4345016-4346617 GCF_001194135.2 Octopus bimaculoides
CTCAGCTGGACGGGACGCCAGTCCATCACAGCGATACTCGTTTTTGCCAGCTGAGTGAACTAGAGCAGTGTGAAATGAAGTATTTTGCTCAAGAAGACAACGCATCGCCAGGCCCAGGAATCAAACCACAATCTTACAATCATGATGCCGACACCCTAACCACTAGGCCACGCGCCTCCACTATAAATATATATATTTGGAAGGGCATCGAGCCATAAAAACCATACCAAAACAGGGTAGCCTGGTGCAGTCTTCTACCTGGCCAACTCCTGTCAAACACAGCCACTCCTGTGCATATATACATATATACACACATATATTTATATATAAATTTGTTACCAATCCTCCCCAAGTAAGGTAATATTTTCCCCAAGGTCAGACAGGTTTCCAAAAACATTGGAAATGTATGTCACAGCTGGATGATAGTGATACGGTCAGGACGGCGAAACTGTTCTGCATGCAATTGTACAATGTCCGAAGATTTCGGAACTCTGGGCTTATGTCGAATATCTGTTGTCACATCTAAGAAGAGTACAATTGTCATCCGAATCTATAATTAAGATCCCTCCACCACCCTCTTCTCTTAACAGGTCTGCTCCTCCCTGTTGAGGGAAGAGCAGACCTTATTTTCTCTCGGTGGTAGCTATCACAAAAGAGATAGTGTGGAAGATGAGAGTGAAAGGGATTGGGACAGGTATTTTGATCTCCAGCCTTGGGTTGGTTGACTTTTTCCACACGCTCGGACAGTGCTGTTAGTGCTCCACTGGCACAGGTGCCAGTCATCGAATATGGTTCAATTACGATTTCGATTTCACTTGTCTCAACACGTCTTCGCAAGCAGAGTCTAGTGTCCAATGAAGGAGAGGTTGGCATGGGTGCCAGTTGTCAGATTCGGTTCGATTTCAATTTCAGATTTCAAATGTCAAATTCCAAATTCACTTGCCTCAACAGGTCTTTGCAAGCAGGGTTTCTAGTGCCCAATGAAGTAAAGATACGAATTAGTGAACTGGCTACACTTCTGGTAGAGGTCACAGATTATGCTCTCACTTGCCTTGCCAGGTCTTCTCACGTACTGCATATTTCCAAAGGTCCCGGTCACTGGTCATTGCCTCAGTGAGGCCTAAAGTTCGGAGGTCATGCTTCACCACCTCATCCCAGGTCTTCCTGGGTCTACCTCTTCCACAGGTTCCCTCAACTGCTAGGGTGTGGCACTTTTTTACACAGCTATCCTCATCCATTCCTGCCACATATCCATACTAGCGTATTTGTCTCTCTTGCACACCACAACTGATGCTTCTTAGGTTCAACTTTTTTCTCAAGGTACTTACACTCTATCAAGTATGCACACTGACATTACACATCCATCGGAGCATACTGGCTTCGTTTCTTGCGAGCTTACGCATGTCCTCAGCAGTCACGGCCCATCTTTCACTGCCATGTAGCATGGCTGTTCGTACACATGCGTCATACAGTCTGCCTTTTACTCTGAGTGAGAGGCCCTTTGTCACCAGCAGAGGTAAGAGCTCTCTGAACTTTGCCCAGGCTATTCTTATTCTAGCAGCTACACTTTCAGTGCACCCTCCCCTGCTACAAACTTGGTC
>NC_069006.1:4347714-4349460 GCF_001194135.2 Octopus bimaculoides
GACATACTATGTCATATTAATTAAGATTTCAAATTTAAAGGACATTTAGCAATTGGAGAAGGGACAAAAACTTACAGCTGTTTCGGTCTAGCGTTGGCATGCCCCATTCTATCTCTATAGCTCCAATACGCCGGAGTAATTAGTAGATGAAAATGATGTAATGGGGGTACATGCATGATTCGCTAGGCCTCTTCAGAGATTTACAAAATTCAATACAAATATAAAATAAGAATAAAGTAAAAATAAAAAATGAAAATATAAAAATATAAGGCACATAAAAAAGCCTACAAAAAGTATATAAAACCATATAGGTAGTTATAAAAACTCCAATATACATGCCTATGCATGTATACATAACCATACGTAGATATATATGGATGCAAAAGCATAGATAGATGAGTACATATGTGTGCCCACATGCACACCAAAAGCGGCGGATGGAATAAGTACAGGTGTCGATTTGTTCGGCTAAACTCGTCGATGTAGTGCCCCAGCATGGCCACAATACAATAACCGATACGAGTATTATATTATGTGTGTGTGTGGCTTAGTCAAGAGGAAGGGCAATAACCCCGTGACCAATTCCGAGGACAACGATACCGAAATAGGAATGTATTCTGAAACCGGAGATATTGCCAACTGATTAGACCCCGCTAAATGGACGCAAGGTTCCACCTGGTGGTACTAAGACGGGCGGTGGCTTAAGCCTACCACCAACTAGGTCGAGGCGGAATTTGAACCCACGGTTCAAGGAGCCAAAACAAATGCCGCAACGGGTCCTTATCCGACGTTAACAATTCCGCTACTAAGAATCGATCACCGTCCGACACTAGTTCTTCCTCTTAAAAATCCTGGTTGAAGTCAACCTCGACGTGATGTCGACTCTGAAAGCAAACAGATGGTATAAAATACCTCACGGTGTTTCGCCTAACACCCTAACGATTCCGCCAATTCTGCCGGTTGTATGGACAGACGGACATGTATGCATTCCGTAAAGGTACAAGACATAATTAATGGGCATCGGCATTGATCAGAGATGTCATGTTGATGTTATATTTATAAATATATATAAATACACACACATACAGGTATTTCAAGGAGTCTAATCAAACATCTCACACGTATATTTTTACTTGCGGACATCGTTTAGTTGACAAAATACATGCTGCCCCGTTTACCGGCAATTACGGTTTAGCAATCGGGATAACGATACGTCGGGCTCTTTGAGCAACAGACAACGAAAAATATATAATACTTGTCAGTAACGAAAAAAAAACGATTGATGTAATGGTAAACTGTAAGGAATTACAATGAAAGAAACAATAAATAGAAACCTTGATTTCGTTCCGCGATCGGTCCTGCCGCCATATTCAAGACAAAACATTGTTTGCTGCTGTAACTACAGTAAAGACAGAGGTCAGACCAGTACAGCACCGGGTCCTCAAACGAATAGAACTGTGAACGATAAAAAAGTAATGATTGATGATGATTCGCTTTTTCTCTTTTCTCTTTTGATTGTTTCAGTCATGTGACTGTGGCCATGCTGGAGCACCACCTTTAGTCGAGCAAATCAACCCCAGGACTTATTCTTTGTAAGTCTAGTACTTATTCTATCGATCTCTTTTTACCGAACCGCTAAGGTTACGGGGACGTAAACACACCAGCATTGGTTGTCAAGTGATGTTGGGGGGACAAACACAGACACACAAACATATACACGCACATACATATATATATATATATATA
>NC_069006.1:4350625-4353670 GCF_001194135.2 Octopus bimaculoides
TAATAATAATAATAATAATAATAAATGCCTGGATGCAGTAACAGGCAGTGGCTCTCATGGCTTCTGATCTTAATTGATTGGAAGTGTTATCATGTACATTGTTTTGTCTTGGTATAAAAAGATGGGCTACAGCAAATATTCTGCTTAATACCATAGCTTTGCTTGTCAGTTGTTTGACCTTAACCAGTTGAACATGTCCCTTGGTGGCTGACGATATGTGCATCTCTGATCATGAGCAGAAGTAGTGGGGGAGCATCATAGCCATGTGTTGAGAGGAATTCTTTGGGGGTTTGAATAATTCACCTTTGGAAACATGGGTGTTTCGTTCAACATCCTTAACTCTTATTCAAGGACTTTTCTAGTGGGATGCTAGTCGACCTGAAGAAAATTCTAACTGGGCCCCACCTGCAAGGTCATGTGCTCTTTATCTTGATATGAGACCACTATGTCGCGCACATATGGTTGTGATGCATGTGCCTGGTGTACCCTTATCAGACGGGTAGTCATGATGAGTATACTGGGGTTTGTATATTTGTACCCCAGTGTCACTTTGATGGCATGCCCTGCTCTCTCACTGAATAATAATAATAACAATAATAATAATAACAATAATAATAATAATAATAATAATAATATTTGTTGACATTTTCTCTTTCTTTCTTGATAACATGTTGATCTGCTGGCACTGTCACATTGATTATTAGGAACTCTTGCTTGTTCCTCCTGAAGGCTACTATATCAGGCCTTTGGTGCTCTAGCACCTTTTCTGTCTGGGTGACCGGAAAATTGAGATCACCAATATGTGGCAGCTGTGAGAGTCAAACATAAAGGTCGTTCTTCTTGTCATCAGAGCCGTGGGTTCAATACCACCTAACCTAAATAAACACCTGGGCACTTTAGAATTACCCTACAATCTTGGTGGTGTGTTGTAAAGACCAGTTTTACTTGAAACTGCATAAAGTATTGTTTGTCTCAGGTTCTTGTTGTGACTTGACAGACAGTACAAACCTCCAGAAGACACAATATCTTCAATCTACATCATAATCTTGGATATATAGTAATATTAATAATCCTTTCCGTTATAGACACATGGCCCCAAATTTTGGTGGAAGAGGGCTACTCAATTGCCTCAATCCCTAGAACTTGATTGATATGTACTTCATTGACCCTCAAAGGGCAAAGTTGAAGGTGGGCACCTTGGCCAAGTGTCTTCTGCTATAGCCTTGCATGTATGAAAGACTGCAACTTTACTCTTTGCTTAATGCATCTTTTCAAGTACAGAAAATCGCCACATCTCCCCATCCCTTGTCATTTCCCCAGTGAGGTCCAGTGTCCGAAGATCCTTTCTCACCACTTCATTCCCTGTCTTCTTGAGTCTACCCATATATATGTGTGTGTGTGTGTGTGTATGTATGTACATGATGGGATTCTTTCAGTTTCTATCTACCAAATCCACTCGCAAAGATTTGTTCAGCCGAGAGATATAGTAGAAGAAATCTGCCCAAGGTGCCATGCAGTGGGACTGAACTCAGAACCATGTGGCTGGGAAGCAACCTTCTTACCACACAGCCATGCCTACACCTTTTCACAATACTTATCTTGTCATGGATATATGAATTACTTCAATGAATTTGAGAACTTAACGAAAGTTTCTTTGAAAGTATCTTATTTTTATCTCTGGAAATTGAATACAGTAATCTCGCACCATAGCGTGGTTCACCTATCGCAGTTTATCGTTTAAGCTTATGTTGATTCCTCCGTGGTGTTGTTTTTCATTTATAATAAAATAAATATATACAAATTATAAAAATAATTTTAAAAATACAGTACAGTACTGTTTCTACTTCGTGGATTTTCGTCTATTGCAGGGCTTTTGGAACGTAACACCTGCAATTGTCAATGATTTACTGTATTGTCTGAGCACATTGAGGAGTTTACAGAAGATTTATTGGCAAGCTGACAGCATGGTCAGAGCATCAGAAAATATGGTTTGTGGTATTTCATTCTTTCTCTTAATGCCCTGTATTCAAATACTGCTGAGGTCAACATTTAGCATTGATAAAATAATGTACCAGTTGAATACTAGGTACTAACGATTCTACCAGGTCGCCAACTAGTCAATTGATAATTCTAAGAAGTGAAACAGAACCAGTGCATGTGTTTATTATTGGCATTATGACCCTCCCAAGATACAACAAAATCTGTTTCAACACATGAGTTCACATTTAGAATTTTGCAAACCAAATACATAAGCTAAGTTCTGTTAACCCTTTAGCATTTAAACTGGCCATATCAGACCCAAAGATTCGTCCTATGTTCTGTTGGAAATGATCAGATATCAGCCTATCAAGAATACCTTACAAAGTTATTCTAGAAATAAACAATCACATGATTAAAATCTCAAAATGGAAACATAGTACATAATTAATTCAAAAGAATATGAATCAATAATTATTACATTTGACTGAGTAATCTAAATGCTAAAGGGTTAATTGCTTTCTTGTCTTAAAAGAAACCCAACTGACTTATTTCTAGATCATGAACATTAAATGTCAAAGGGAAATATGTGGTTTGCGTGCCATTGTTTCGCCACACTCCTGACTAACCTAGGATGAAACGCCAGAAATTACTTCTATCCAGAGTTGCCTCCCATGCTTCTCCAAAAAAACAGCAAAATGCTATTTAACACTGGCAGTGTCATCGTTTTTGCATTTGGTTGGCAACGTTCTTGATGTGAATTCTTTGTGTTGAAACAAATCTTGTTGTGTCTTGGGAGGGTCATTATGCCAACAACAACAACAATAATAATAATAAGAAGAAGAAGAAGAAGAAGAAGAAATCAATCTACCTAACAAATACGAAGAAGAAGAAGAAGAAACAACAAAAGCTATAAAACAAATGAAATCCAAACTAAAACTAGAACAGCAACGGACCATGATAAAACGATGGCAAGAAAAGCCCCTACATGGTAAATACTGGGCTAAACTAAATGCGAAAGAAATAGACAGAGAAAAATCCCAGCAATGGCTGAGAAGCTCAGGACTC
>NC_069006.1:4354635-4363394 GCF_001194135.2 Octopus bimaculoides
AAGCACGTTATAAAAATAAAACTACTGAACAATAATAATAATATATAACATACAGAAAATTGCACTACTGGGTACTGAACACATTCTACGCAAAACACTTTCAATACAGTAAACATAAGAGCTCCACAGCAAACCACAGCACATACCCAAGGCGCACAGAGCTGCGCTCGGTAGTGAAGTGAAAGCACGTTATAAAAATAAAACTACTGAACAATAATAATAATAATAATAATAATGATGATGATGATGATAATAAATATCCGGATGCAGTACCAGACAGTGGCTCTCATGGCTTCTGATCTTACTAATTGGAAGTGTTATCATGTATGTTGTTTTGTCTTGGTATAAAACAGGGATGGGCAACTTTTCGTCAACTGGGGGCTGCATCATACCATTTCCAAGTGAGAGAGGGCCGCCAGATAAAACACATATGCATGAAATATTACTTGCTAATTTTACACTGAATTTTTTGCAGTTCTTTTTAGTATGAAAATTTACATTAAGCTGGTATCTCTTTTATTGTTTCCTAATGATAATAATGATGATTATTAGTGTAAATAAATTACAGTTTAAAATATTGAGGTCAAAAAAGAAAAAGAAAATTCATTGATATTTTATTAAAGAACAAATTTCATTATCTGTAACAATGAGATTTTTGCACATTCACATTTTTTACCATATTTTCAATATTAGGCAGAATTTGAGAAGTCACTACTCTTAGGTTATGCTGCAAATTAGTAACCTAGAAACTCGTCGAGGTTTGCAGGTTGCCCATGTATGGTATAAAGGATGGGCTACAGCAAATATTATGCACAATACCACAGATATAATTGTCAGTTGAACATGTCTCTTAGTGGCTGACGATATGTGCATCTCTGATCATGAGCAGAAGTAGAGGGGGGGGCGCATCACAGCCATGTGTTGAGAGGAATTCTTTAGGGTTTGGATAATTCACCTTTGGGAATAATAACAATAATGATAATAATAATAATAATAATAATAATAAAAATAATAATAATAATAATAATAATGATAATGATAATGATAATAATAATAATAATAATAATAATAATAATAATAATAATAACAACAACAACAACAACAACGACGACGACGACGACGATGATGATAATGATAATAATAATGATAATGATAATAATGATAATAATAATAATAATAATAACGTACACACTGCACCAGTGAGTGAGTTATTATTAATGACATAATGACTCTCACAAGACACAAGAATGAGAGTTAATTTAGCTATTCAAGAAGGAACAAAAACTATATTCATTATTTATTTCTTATTGTATTATTATGAAGTGCCAAAACGATTTGTTATCACATTTCTACAATCTAGTTGCTGATATTATTATCATCTTCCTTTAAATTCTATATTCCATGCTGGCATTTGTTGGACAATTTGGCAGGACTCAACAGGTGTATGAAACTACAGCATGCTCCAGTGCTTGCTACAGCATGGTTTCTACAGCTGAATGCCTTCCTAAACACCAACCATTGTACAGTTTGTTTTCGGTGAATTTTTTTTTTTTTTTTTTCATGGTACCAGAAGGACTCACAATACAAGACTCTTTCACCTGGGAAAATATCACAGAGGAACAAGTGTCTTGCTGAAGAGAGAGAGAAAGTGGGGGGCATACTCTCAAGATACAAGATGAATATGAGAGAATAGTGATAGAGGAACAGGAAGGATGGGTGAATAAGTGTAGTGATTGAAAAATATTTAAATAACATGCATTTTAAAGAGAGTTAGGAGGAAACAAAGTCTAGAGGAGCGTATTTTTTTATCTTTTACTTAACTGAATCAACCCCAGTACTTATTTTCTCTTAAGCCTATTATTCTGTCCGCCTCTTTTGTCGAACTGCTAAGTTACGCGGACGTAAACACACCAATACCAGTTGTCAAGCAGTGGTGAGGAACATACACACATATATTTGACGGGCTTTTTATAAATTTCCGTCTACCAAACCTGCTTAAAGGTTTTGTTCGGTCCGAGGCTATAGTAGAAGACACTAGCCTAGGGTGCCACGCAGTGGGACTGAACCCGGAACCATGTAGTTAGAAAGCAAGCTTCTTACCACACGACAAAAGGGCATCGAGTCGTGCCACACACTGTTGTTTGGCTGCGAAGTGGTATCCCAGCAAAATTTCATTGAAACAATAAATTATATCTATGTCCATATTCAATTATTGGCAGAGGTAAAGAATACGTACACCACCCGTTTTCGGCGTAACAAAAGACCCTAGCCCTAACCACCGGGTGTATGTATTCTTTACTTTTGCCCTATTATCTACACCAAAGCCTGATTCATTAGACTAATAGTACTTTACTCTTATTCATAGAAACCTAATTTTTCTTAAATATTACACCTTTTCCTTTCCTATAAGGTATGGGACTTCGAAGGCGAGCGATGCCGAAAACCTGCCTTCGCCTCCCCGCACTGAGCTGTATTAAATATGAACCAAAAATTATTACAACCGTGCATCTATTAATACCAAACATTCCTGCAGTTAGCAGGTTTTATCTGGTCTATGAATGCATCGTTCGAACCATCTAGCAGCAGTGAAAATGATTCAGAACTGCATCTCCATATGTCACAGAAACAAAGGTAAACAACATCTCACATAATTGAGGGCACATGTTGGAAGTGAACCGAAAAAATCGAAACGGAAACAACGAAACGCATCTTCCTTTCCTTTATTATATAGCGATATACTTAAGTATGGTGTGTATATTATGGGTACTGGGTTTTAATATACTTTTCAAAATCTTAATTGAATTTATATATATATAGGTATGCCATATATATATATATATATATATATATATATGTGTGTGGCATACCTACACGTGTGTCCACCCCGAAAGCAGTTTGCTGACGTAAAATTCACGTTTACGGAAAAACGTAACAGTCATTGATGCACAAAATGAGATTCGTGAATAGTTTTTCACGATCTCTAAATTTGTTTCGCCACACATGCTCATGAAATTACAATGTAAACAAATCATCGCTAGTTCCACATCGTCGCCTCAGTTTCTTCTTGGCAAGCATCTATCGCCCGTTTTGCAGTACGTGTGTAGATGCTGTCATCGTTTGGGTCAATGAAATTCAGTGAATGGTTGACAACTTGAGTATAGAAGTTGTTCAGGCTCATATAAGAAGCACGCCTGTCGGATATCAAACGTGTAATAGCAATATCCATTGCCTAATAATAAGCAGCGATCGGGGACCTCAATCAAGCAGCAATTTCCTGTACCCCTTTCTACAGCACTAAACACCCAACGCCCTTCATACCATTCTCCTCGGTGATATTTCCCATGAATATATTTCGATTTATCTATTCCCACAGTAACTGGACATCCTGCATCATCCAGTTGCTGTTCATGAGCTTTCAAGTGTTGCTCACATACATTTTTGAAGAAATTACACCATTCAACCATGGTGTTATTATTTGCAGCTCAACAATCATTTCATTCCGCGGACAGCCTCTTTCCTACAAATACATTAACTGAAGTATGATTAAATAGATCCACATGGCTCTTCTTTAAAAAAAAAAGAAGGTAACTGGCTCGTATATCCTAGCGAATCCACAAGAACAACACCACCTCCTCCTCCTCCCGTCCGTTATGTATCTGCAGCACATTAATCATGCAGGACTATTAAATCGCTGCTACATAACTGTGTTGGCTATCATGCGTCGACATGCTAGCCACCGATTTGCCTCCTCGGCAGAGTTCGCTGCTGGGTATATTATATTCGAACGGTGTACCTCAGCTGTCATTTGTCAAATTCTCAAAACATCGTTAGAATTTTCACTATAGGGGTCTGTGGGGAAACTCCATGTCAATTCTAACAGCGAGGGAGTTGTTTCTGTTGTTTTTATGAAATTCTGGGACGTCAATGTCGTCACTTTCATTTCTTTTAGAACATATTTTACTTTCTGTTTCTTTTCCTTTTTCACTAATTTCATTCTGTCACTTGTTTCAATCATTTGACTGCGGCCATGCAGGAGCACCGCCTTGAATTTTGTTTTACTTTTTAATTTTCTACTAACTGAAATTTTTATTGAGCAACATATTTTCACAAGAAGAAAAGAAAGAAAAAACTAAAAGTACAAAAGATTAAATTATCGTGACCCCCACCCACCCCATTGACTTCAACAATGAAACAAAGAAAAAAAGAGGAATAGGGAGGCGAATTAAGCTGCAAAAGATGGGGGAAGGGAGTAACAGGTTGTACACCCCAGTCCGAATGGTATGTTCTGCCGTGCCTTGCGAACATAATTACAAACACATTGCTGCAGAGAATGATGGCGTGGGACACTGGCGGCAACAGCCAACCCACTTTATGGGGGTCATTTCTCAGATGGGCTTCTGTCATCCCCTGATTTTGTGAAAGAAATCGGCAATGGTGGGGTCTGAGAACACCTGAAGGCTCAATGGCAACCAGGACAGACAGACAGGGGCTGGTCATGCTCCTGGACTTACTTAACCCCTTAGTATTCAAACTGGCTATATCTGGTAGCAAAATATTCGACCAATTTTATGGTCAATCTAACTAAATCAGGCTCCTCATTTCTACTCTATAATGTCATTCTAAAAATAATCAATCACATCATCAAAATCTCACAGCTGCAAGATAGTGTATGGTTAATTCAGAATAATGGGAATAAATGAGCATTACAGTCGACAAAAGAAATCTAAGTGGCAAAGGATTAACTTCCTCTCTTCTGCATTTTGGGTGGTGACACCTGGGTTTTCAGCCAATGTGACAAGGATGGAGATGGAGAATGTGTCACAGCATATCACATCCCAGATTGGGGACTTACCTCCCTCATATATGAAGAGGGTTATTCCATCAAGGCACTTACCATTGCTGTGGTGGACCTGCTGGCTCCAGTTGTGATGGGCCCTTCTGATGATGTCATTCAGAGTGGGGTGTCGAAGGAACCAGGCCATGCTATGACTGCAGGATAATGGATGCAGGCTGAATTCATCAACTACAGCTCCACAACAACATTTGTGCAGCTCACACATTCAGAGACCAAGGCACTGGGGCACTCCAATACAAGTGCACACATTCAGAGACCAAGGCGCTGGGGCACTCCAATACAAGTGCACTCATTATCAAGAAGTGTACTGGTTGATGAGGAAGGCACCAGATTCAGCTACATGTTGCTGTTTCATTGCAAAGTGGAACAGAAGCAGGCAAGGTGGGGCTGGTCCAAGGAAGTGTCAGTCTGCCTGAAAGTAGATTTGCACTTGATGTTGTCCCAGTCGCATTGGACATCTGTATTCTGGAGGAAAGTGAGGCCTTCAATGGTCCAATTGACCAGAGCTCATGCCAGTTCCCGGGCCACACTGGGTTCAGCCATCCTGCAGGGTACCTTGCTGATGAGGTTGCAGTTGGAGGAGATTGGAAAGATAGGCTGGCAGTGCCAATTCCACCAAATTTTACTGGTAGTTCCACTTGTTACCATCTGGGCCATCAAAACTAACATTGCAGATCAGCACAGCTCTGGATGGTGGTATTGATTTCACTGAAGTGATTCTGCAAGAAAAGGGGCTTAAGCAGGGCAAAGCAATTCAAGAGGAAGAGTGCTAGGTGTGCATCTATGAGGTGAAATCTCTTCATCCGCCTGGACAGGTCTGTAAGCTTGGTGTTCAGGCACTTTCTTATAGCTTCAGGAGCATTGGGAAGCCAGGAATGTATATGATATCCTTTGGCATCTGATAAGCTCCCACCAAGATGAGTGTGTATACTGAGTATAGTGTCCTGGAAATTAACCTCACTACAACTCACATTTATTAGCTCCAGCTGGGGCTGGTTGCTCTCAAGCCTGAGAAGTTTTAAAACTGGAATAACTTGCTGAAGGTCCCCAACAACAGATTCAGCCAAGCCATCCAGGGTTATGTCATCCAGGTACCAGACATTGAAGGGCTAACAGACTAATGAAGCAAAATCAGCAACAGCCAATGCCAAAAAGGAACATGTGTCCAGCAGGTCACCCTGCTAGACACATGCAGCAGAAGCAATTCTGTTCACAGCAGCCATGAGTGTGCTGGGTGTTCTGTATGAGTGGTATGCAAGTGGGTGTAATGAGGGGGCATGTCTTCAAGATGTGGTCCCGCCTAATACTGTTGAAGACATTTTTTATGTCTAGTTTCCATAAGAGGCAAGGGAGGGAGGCTTATGCTGTATGTAATGTCTGACCACATGGGCAGTAGCCTCACATCCTCACTCAACTCCCTCCCAGCCCTAGTTTAATACCTCACTCAGGTCATCCCTTACTGATCTGTACGGAATCCTGTCCACAAGTCATCAAAAGTCATTGGAAGGAGACTGTCATCCTTCTTCTTCAGTTCAGTCAGGTTGGCTGAGAAGAGAAGATCTCAGGCGTGGTGGGGTAGATCCGCTCAAAGAAGACTGTCCCTCAGAGCAGTGAGAGCTTAACAGTGACCTTTATGAGGCAGTGTATTGAGTGACATCACTGTGTTTACTTCACAAGTTGTGAAATTTGAGGTTTTTGTGATCACGTGTAGGCTGTAGTCTATGATTTTTGTCATGGACAGGAAATTGGAACAAAGAGCCAACATGAAATTTTGTGTTAAACTTGCTACAGAGTCATTGAACATGCTTTGGCAAGCTTATGACAATGAGGCAATAGGTCATATGCAATGTTTCGAGTGGCTTGGGTGCTTCAAAAGCAGAAGAATGTCCCTGGAGGATGATGGGCGATCTGGAAGACCTGCAACAAGCATCACTCCTAGAAATGTAGTATTGTGCATTGGGAATTCACTCCCCACCCACCAGGTTAAACTGTCAATCGAGAGTTCGACTGTGATATTCTGAAACATTTGAGGGAGGGCAGCCGATGAAAGTGAATGGATTTGTGGAGCATGAAGAATTGTATTCTTCACAATGACAATACACTCTGTCACTGAGCTCTCCTCACTCGTAAATTTCTCATCAAAAACATGGTATTGCTTCTGTGTCTGCCCTATTTACCAGATTTAGTACCTACAGACTTCCGACTTTTCCCCAAGAAGAAAATGCAGCTCAAAGGTCCTTGTTTTAACACCATTGTCAAAATCCAGAGCAAATTGCAGAAGTTCCTCAACTCACTTACGGAAAATGACTTCCAGGCTGGATTCCAAATGTGGCGGGAACGCTGAAACCGGTGTATTGCTGCACAAGGTCATGATGTTAAAATTTAAGCAATCATCATCATCATCGTCATTTAACATCCGTTTTACATGCTGGCATGGGTTGGATGGTTTGACCGAGAACTGGCAAGCCAGGAGGCTGCACCAGGCTCCAATCTGATTTGGTAAGGTTTCTACAGCTGGATGCCCTTCCTAATGCCAACCACTCTGAGAATGTAGTGGGTGCTTTTACATGCCACCAGCACAGGAGCCAGTCAGGCAGTACTGGCATCGGTCACACTCAAATGGTGCTTTTTATGTGCCAGTCAGGTGGTCTGGGTGCCAGCCAAGCAACACTGTCATCAGCCACGTCTATGATTTCTCTCCATTCAACAGGTTTTCACAAGCATGGCATATTGACATAATTCACGAATCAGTTTATCTGAACCTTGGAATAAACTTTTAAATGGGCCAGTTATGCAACACTGGCATTGGCCACAGCTACAGTCTCACTTGGCTTGCCGGGCTTTCTCAAACACAGCATGTCTTCAAAGGTCTCAGTTGCTTGTCATTGCCTCTTTGAAGCCCAATGTTCGAAGGTCGTGCTTCAGCACCTCAATCCCATGTCTTCCTGGGTCTACCTCATCCACAGTTTCCCGCCACTGTTAGGGTGTAAGTAACACTTCTTCACACACCTGTCCTCATCCATACGCATCACATGACCGTACCAGCGCAGTCGTCTCTCTTGCACACCACATCTGATGCTTCTTATGTCCAACTTTTCTCTCAGGGAATTTACACTCTTGTGTATGCACACTGACATTACACATCCAGCTGAGCATACTGGCTTCATTTCTTTCAAGCCTACACAAGATGAAGATAAATATCCGTCAAATGTAAATAATGTAAATAATGTGAAATTGTGTGTTGAAACAGATATTGTTTTGCTTTGGAATTGTCATTTTTTCTTCCTGGCCAAATAAACACATGCATTATATATTTACTCTTCATTTGCTTATTATTGTTCTTATTTCATGTCTATTGTCTGGAAATCTTTTGTCACACACCTGTGACCTCTTCAGTGACTCTCCATCTGATGTGTCTCCTCCTGTTCTATGGTCACTATAGAAAGACAGAATGGACTAAACGGAACGGGGGCAGACACAGGGGATGGAGAGTCACTGAAGAGGTCACAGGACGTATGACAAGAGATTTCCAGACAATGGACAGAGAATAACAACAGTAATAAACAAGTGAAGAACGAATATATAGTGCATGTGTTTATTTGGCAAGAAAAAACATGACCATCCCGAAATATAACAAAAAAGTTTAAACTAATTTCTTTTATGCCATAAACCATTTACCATTTCTGTGGTGCCTCCATTCCCCTTGGCACTTAAACATTTGCTTATTTTGCTTAATGGTTAATCCAGTGCTGTTTTTAACCCACTCACACTCCTAGTTCTTCTACCCCTTACTACTCATCTGAAACCTTTGGGATCCACACAGACACCTCATCATCCCTATTTTTATCTCTACCCTACTCCATACTGAGCACTTCTCACACTCATTTCTAAAATGGTAGTAACC
>NC_069006.1:4364152-4373551 GCF_001194135.2 Octopus bimaculoides
TATATATATATACGTATGTTTATACATACATATATTGTCTGTGTGTGTGTGTGTGTATGTGTGCGTTTGTGTGTGTGTGTGTATGTGTGCGTTTGTGTGTGTGTGTATCTTAAGAAGCTTATGTCTTAAAGTACATGGATACCAAATAAAAATATTTTCACATTAAGCATTACCTGCTAAGATTAGATTAGATAGATAGATAGATAGATAGATAGATAGATAGATAGATAGATAGATAGATAAATAGATAGATAAGTATACGTACATGTGTGTGTATATGAACGTACGTATGCATACATATATGCACACACATATTTCTCTGTATGTTTGTGTGTGTGTGTAATGTATGTATATTATAAGTACATACGTATTCCATATACAAATATATTTATATCTAACACAATCAGTGCGTGCGCGTACGTATTATATAATAGTATATAATAATATACACACGTCTTCCTACCGCATTTCTTTCATTAAATCCATTTATTAATGTTCCATCCCAGAACCAAGAAAAAACAGTTGCCTACAACAAAGATTTAGTTTCCTCTTGTTAATTTTTTTATCTCCTCGCCCATTCATAAACGAAAGCTTTCTTGTATATCGTTTTTAATTTAAAAAAAAAAGTATTTCACAAATTGACAACAATTCTCTTCTCTATTTTCCTTTTATTTCTTAACAATAATTTTGAAAAATATGTAAAATGGTGGAGTTGGAACGTCTTGTAATTTTAGAGATAATTATTTGTATTATTTTTTTTTTACCCCCCCCCCCCCGGAAATAATTTTTGAAGCCAATTTCATTATTTACGGTAAATCTGAAAATAAAAAAAGGGGAACATATTTAACATGAAATAATTGGAGGTGGGTGTCGAAAACAATAAAATAGGCGATATTAATTCTAGATCAAATTTTGTTACATTTATTAATATACATCCACGTACAATGTACTCTTCACCAATCTATATAAATTTATTAATTAGATACTAAGTACGTGAGTGCATACATACAATATATACTTACAGAGATACATACATACATAATACATATATATATACATATATATAGGCATTCATATCTATCTATCTCTAAGTAGATAGATAGATAGATAGATAGATAGATAGATAGATAGATAGATGGACATACACGTACATAAATTTCTGTTGATTCACCAAGAATCGATAAATTACATAATACGTAAAATGTAGACAATTCTTTTAATAAACTGAAAACCTCTAAAAAAATTGCCTCAACTTCGACTCACGTTTCCTCTCTTTCAACTGGTAACCTAAACCTGTTAGCTCTTGAATCATACATTTATAATATAATTTAATATAATACAATATAATATAATATAATACAGATATAGATGTAATATAGGGATTTAATTAAATGCTATATAATATATACTATATAATGTGATAATATAAATACTGTATATGATATATATTTATTGTTTCTGTATAGATTTAATATTTAAGAAAAAGTCACTGTTTTCACCAATTCCTAGATAGATACAGTTACAATTAAAATTGACCTCGTATAGAAACCTTTTCAGACTTCTGTGGTCTCTTTGAATCGTTGATTCAGGAATTTTCAAATAAATATAATGTTATATTTGGGAATGGGCATGCCTTTACCAATTAACCAAAGGCACTATATACTTGGTCTTCAGTTTTTATTATTATTATTATTATTATTATTATTATTATTATTATTATTATTATTTGTGTGTGTGCATGTATAAATATATATTTGTATGTATGTATGTATGTATGTATCTATCTATCTATCTATATAGATATTTATGTAGAACAACGATATATATATTTAATTTGCTCCAAGTTCAAATTCTACCAACTTTCGCCTAAGCGCTCCATGCTGTTATAAAAGATGTCTCCTAGATTTTTCTACACCCTTAAAAGAAATTACATTTGCCTTCTTTCAATATATATATATATATATACACACGCATACATTAACTGTATGCGTATATATAAATATACATATATTTATGCAGAGATATGATTAGAGATTTCTAAACAAGTTTATGTGTGTGTGTGTGTGTGTGTGTGTGTATATATATATATATATATATATATATATATATATATATATATATATATATATATATATATATATACACTCAAAGAGAGAGAGAGAGAGAGGGGGGGAGTTGTGAGTGTATATTGACGTTATGTCGCATTTAATCTTGAAACAAAATTTCTTGAACGTTTTCTGTAAAGCAATTTTTTAAAAAAATAAGAAAATGGAAAACGACCGATAGAAGCGGTTTTAATAAACATTTCAAAGATTATTTTACGTCCTTCATCATTATTCAAATTTCTAATACCAATACTTGAAAAGGAATCAAACCCATCAAATTACACATACACCGCACACACACATTTACACACATATCTATATGAACACTCACACGCACATATACATACATGTATATACATACATATATATATATATACATATATGCTCATAAAAAGATATATAAAATGATAAATGTAATTGGTTATGTAGAGATACGCAAATATATTTATTACATTTTTTTTAGCTAGAATGTATATAAGAATATATACGGGTGTATGAAAGATAGAATAAAGGATATATATGTATATATATATAAAATGATATACACACATTATATAGTGGGGAAAAATATACGTATGCATAATAGAAAGAATAAGTTTTATGTCTCTATCTATATTTATATCTATCTATCTGTATATATATATGTATATACACGTGTGTACATGTGGATATTATATACATGTGTACATGCATGTACATTTCATTCTGTAGAGTTTTAATTAGTGTTAATTTAAATGCCCATGATAGACAACTTGCTTCTCCCCCTTTGGTCAGCGGGCACCTAGCAAAAAATTAAAAAAATTAAAAACAACAAAAACTCTTATTCACTCTTAATAGATTGAATACAAGGAGAGAGAAGAAGAAAAAAAGCAAAAACATAAAAGAAAGAAAGAGAGCTAAAAGACTGTATGTAGACAGTTATTGGTGATCCAAAGGTGGAAGAGTGATATTTTAAAATATTATTAACTAACAACAATAAGACGTCTACATCTATGTAACAACATTCATATATTTATATCTTCTCTTCTCCTTTCTAACTGTCGGCACAGTTGAAAATTCCCTACAACTTTTTATTTTTATCCATTGCCTAAAAAAAACTCGACTCCGTTGAAACCAGGTAAAAAAAAAACTACCCGTAACATTTGTTAGTTGTTTAAAGAGTTTATTCTCTGATTTTGTTTGTATCTTCGCGTATTCTTGTGTTTATTGTTTTTCTAGATGTATTGTCATGTTTTTATATTTCTCTATTAATATTCTACTAAGGCTTCATAGAAGTTTTATGAAAATTTCCATGAAAGCTAAATATAATGTTTCGTTTAACAGTTTTATTCTCTCTTTCTCCAATTTAGCATGTCTGGAGCCTTCATCTTCAGAAAGGAAGATTATGGCATTTATATGCATTTTACATACATATATATGTAATTTTCCTATTATATTTCAGTTTATATTAATTATCTCACATGTTTTCTTCAGCTTTTCTTCAAATTTATAAGCACACGCATTTGTGTAGATGTATGTTTCTACATATAATATACATGTATAAATGCATATATATATATATATATATATATATTAAAAATGCATGTCTGGTTGTATGAATGTGTGTATGCATTCATAGGTTTCGTTTTACAAACAGCAGGTATAGAACTCAATGCTTAAGATAAGGTGTATATATTATCAATTAGCGGTGAAAGCGCATTAGTGACTCACAGACCTAGAGTTTCGTTTCAAAGCAAAACATTTGTCAAATTCATCATATATGTGTCCATGTGCATGTATGTAATTATATATATGTGTATGTGGTGTATATATGTGTTTCTGTGTTTGCATATGTATATATATATGTATAAACAAATATACAGAAATATATATGCGTATGATTATATATATATATATATATATATATATATATATATATATTGGAAAGCATATAAAGTATAGGGTTGTAAGGTCCCTTCTGTCCTTCAATCTTTCTTTGGGGCTGCTGCCATGAGTGGATGCACGCACCCAGTACACACTGTAAACTGGTTGGCCATAACAATGCCATCCAGCCATATAAACCAGACCAAACGACATGCCACAGACCAGATCTGTGGCTGGAGCAGGGCACCAGCTGAATGAAAATTAACATGGTCGGGGAAGAACAGCATGGATAGAACCATAAATGACAGGCCTAGAAAAAATGGAAGAAAGCAAGGAGGCAGCAACAAGGAATACCATGTTGCTCGAAGAGAAGCTGGATGACAAGTGTACATGATGGGGAGAGAAGCTGAAAGGAGAAGGCTTGCAGTGGGTTTGAGCTGGGATGATCAGAGGTGTGAAGTGATTGGAATTGCAATGCAGTGTGTTAAGGTGAACCAAGATGTTGTTGGGGTAAGGTGTGTTGAGAATGACAGTGATGCACTTTCCCTAATGGACGATGAGAAGAAAGCGTCTTGGAGATATCACTATGAGGGGTTGAAGGGAGGTCCCATATGCTGATGACCAAGTTCAAATAACAGAGACTGTGGAAAGTTAAGAAAGAAATTCCAGACATGGAAATGAAATCTAGAATGAAGAGGCCTTGGAGTAAAGTTTGTGAAGACTAAGGTTTTAATAAGTAGAAAAGAATACAGGACACTGATACCAACAAGGAAGTGGTCATGCTCAGTATGCATACAAGGAGTTGGTAGGAATTCCATTCCCTGTGTAATCTACAGGTGTGCAAGAGGTGCAGTGAAATCAAAGGAGGCTGACAGGTTGTTGAATGTGGAAAACATGTTGAAGGAAGAGAAACTTCCAAGAAGTTTGTCTAACTGAAGGATCAGCTGTTGTGGTAGATTGTTCATCAACATCATCATTTAGCGTCCGTTGTCCATGCTGGCATGGGTTGGACGGTTTGATCAGGGCTGGCAAGCAGGAAGCCTGCACCAGACTCCAATCTGATTTGGCATGGATTCTACAGCTGGATGCCCTTCCTAATGCCAACCACTCCGAGAGTGTAATGAGTGCTTTTACATGCCACTGGCATGACACTAATATCTGCCATGACTACAATTTTACTTGGCGTGATGGGTCTTCTTCTCAAGTAAGAGATAATGCCAAAGATCTTGGTCATTGCCTCCGTGAGGCCCAACGCTCAAAAGGTGCTTTTTACGTGCCACTGGCATGGCTGTCAGTTACGTGACACCAGCATCAGCCACGACTACTCAGGTACAGCATATCACCAAAGGTCTCAGTCGCTAATCATTGCCTCTGCGAGGCCTAAAATTCAAAGATCATGCTTCACCACCTCATCCCATGTCTTCCTGGGTCTACCTCTACCACAGGTTCCCTCTACAGTTAGAGATTGGCACTTCATTGCAGAGCTGTCGATGTCCATATGCATCACATGACCATACCAGTGCAGTCGCCTCTCTTGCACATCACATCTGATGCCTCTTATGCCCAACAATTCTCTCAAGATGCTTACATTCTGTCAATTATGCACATCCAGCGAAGCATACTGGCTTCATTTCTTTCAAGCTTACAAATGTCCTTGACTGTCACAGCCCATGTTTCACTGCCATGTTGCATAGTTGTTTGTACACAGGCATCATACAATCTGCCTTTCACTGTGAGGGACAGGCCCTTTGTTGCCAGCAGAGATAGGAGCTCTCTGACCTTTGCCCAGCCTAATCTTATTCTCACAGCTACATTCTTGGAGTATCCATCTCCGCCACTGACTTGGTCACTTAGATAATGGAACCTATCTACTACCTCTAGCTTACCCCCTTGATGGCAGTTGATGGAGTCTATTTTCTGCATATTTTTGGTGTTTATTGTATTTGTGCATCGTTTCTACCTACCCCTTTTCTGCAGATTGAGTAGGGCCATCTACCTGAATGGATTTATGATTTGTCTGCCTTCCTATTTACTAAGACTTTGGTTTTTGCTCGGTTAACTCTAAAGCCCTTTGATTCTAGACCTTGGTTCCATACCTGGAACTTCTTCTCTAGTTCTGTTAGTGATTCAGCTATAAGAACAAGGTCATCAGTATAGAGGAGCTCTCAGGAGCAGCCTGTCTTAAATTCCCCTGTGGATTATGAAAACAATTAGGGGCTGAGGACTGATCCTTGGTGAACCCCAACTTGTACCCTGAATTCTTTGCTGTACTCATTACCACCTCTCACCTTACTGCACGTGGCTTGTACAGCTCTCACCAACCGCTCATCTATCCCTAGTTTCCACATTGACCACCAGACAAGGGATCAAGGGACCCTGTCAAAGGCTTTCTCCAAGTAAACAAAAGCCAAGTACAAAGGTTTATGTTTGGCTATTTCTTCTGTAGCTGCCATAACAGAAATATAGCATCAGTGGTGCTTCTCCCAGGAACAAAACATATGGTGAAAATGGCCAATAAGGATACTCCTTCAGTGTCTATCTCCTGACCAACAAATGCAAGTTCTTTTCAACACCTATACCAGATGGACCCAACTGGTTTCCTCATATCTTATGCTGAATCGCTAAGTTACAGAGATGTAAACACCAACATCAGTTGTCAAGCGATGGTGGTGGGGACAAACAGACAGAAATGCAAATACATACATACGCACACACATATATATATATATATACACACGCACATACAACAGGCTTCTTTCAGTTTCCTTATTTCTTTATTGCCCACAAGGGGGCTAAACATAAAAGGGACAAACAAGGACAGACAAATGGATTAAGTCGATTACATCGACCCCAGTGTGTAACTGGTACTTAGTTTATCGACCCCGAAAGGATGAATGGCAAAGTCGACCTTAGCAGAATTTGAACTCAGAACGTGCTAACGCTTCTGCCAGCTCACCGCCTTTTCAGTTTCTATCTACCAAATCCACTCACAAGGCTCTGGTCGGCCCAAGGCTATAGTAGAATACACTTACTCAAGTGAACCCAGAACCATGTGGTTGGGAAGCAAGCTTCTTGCCGCACAGCCACGCATATGTATATATTTGTTACATATATAACACATATAATCAATGCAAAAAGATACTATAATGATTTATTAATATATTAATATATATTAAACACACTATGATATAAGTGGCTCACTAGCAATTAAAAACCAAAAAAGAATTAATAAATAAAGGGTGCAAAATAGCGCCACCAATTTTAATTAATTCTAAAAGCCACAAAAAACACGTAAATATAATGAGGTTAGTGTATTTTGTGATTTTTTAGAGTTAACTTTGACTCTTATTTTTAGCAATTTTGTACCCTTTATTTATATATATAGGTGTAGGAGTAGCTGTGTGGTATGTAGCTTGCTTATCAATCACATGGTTCCGGGTTCAGTCCCACTGCATGGCACCTTGGGCAAGTGTCTTCTACTATAGCCTCGGGCCGACCAAACCCTTGTGAGTGGATTTGGTAGACGGAAACTGAAAGAAGCTCGTTGTATATGTATATATATGTGTATGTTTGTGTGTGTTTGTGTACCTGTGTTTGTCCCTCCACCATCGCTTGACACCCGATGCTGGTGTGTTCAGCAAAGGAGACCAATAGAATAAATACTAGGCTTACAAAGAATAAGTCCTGGGGTCGATTTGTTCAATTAAAGGTGGTGCTCCAGCATGGCCTCAGTGAAATGACTGAAACAAGTAAAAGAATAAAAGAATATATATTAGGGATACCAAAAAGTGAAGTCAAATATTTTAAGTAGTTTGATGTTATACCACAAATAGTTTAAAGCCAATAAAATATGTCCTTGCAATCAACCAATCAGCATAGAGTTAATGTGAGCACATGATGTGTGTGCTGAAAAGTTTGTGGTTTTGAGATAAAGAAATCAGTTAATTATAATTTTATCCAATATAATTCCCCTCTCACATTCACAAACTTATTGCAGCAGTCCTTCAGTTTTTCTGAGGCTCTTTAGAAGCAAAAAGCCCACCTTCTGGTTGTTTTTCCATTGGTAAAGTGTTCAAATGACCTGAATAAGTGCTACGTTTGGTGAATAGTGGGTTGTAAGGTAAAAGCTTCCCAACCAAATGAATTTATCTTCTCTTGGATTATCTTCACTGAATGTGGCCTCGCATTCATTATAATCTTCATCATCTTCATCGTTATTTAATATCTGTTTTCCATGCTGGCATGGGTTGGACACTTTGACAGGATCCACCTAGTCACAGGGCTGCTCCAAGCTCTAGCGTCAACTTTGGCATGCTTTCCACAGTTTGGTTGCTCTTCCTAACCTCAATCGACTTACAGTATATACTGGATGCTTTTGTTTTTCATACTACCCACACCAGTGGGATTGCTGAGTTTGAGAACAAATGAACAGGTAAGAGACAACTCCCCCCACCATGGCTAAGAAGATGGGGTATTAGGGAGGGGAGGTGGTTTTATGCCAGGTACTGAGAGGTTGAACCAATGGCTCTCAGCCAATTTTTACCTGCTGCCTGATTGGCTCCTGTGCCAGTGGCACGTAAAAAGTACCATTCGAGCATGGGTTGTTGCCAGTGGCACGTAAAAAGCACCATTCAAGCGTGGGTCATTGCCAGTGCTACCTGATTGGCTCCCGTGCTAGTGGTACATAAAGAGCACCATTCAAGCATGGTCGATGCCGTTACTGCCTGACTGGCTTTCGAACCAATGGAACGTAAAAAGCACCCACTACACTCTCGGAGTGGTTGGCGTTAGGAAGGGCATCCAGCTGTAGAAACCTTGCCAAATCAGATTGCAGCCTGGTGCAGCCCCTCAGCTTACCATCCCTGGTCAAACCATCCAACCCATACCAGCATGGAAAGCAGACGTTAAATGACAATGATGATGATGGACCCCTTTGATTACTAATCTTCTCAGGAGGGTGGGGCTTCTCATGGTCATTCAGGGTCTAAAAACTCCCTTTTACTTTTATGATTAAATATTATTAGGAATTGCACAAAAGATGCTGAAATATTTTGTGTATTGTACTCTTTTACTTGTTTCAGTCATTTGACTGCGGCCATGCTGGAGCATCGCCTTAAGTCGAGCAAATCGACCCCAGGACTTATTCTTTGGAAGCCTAGTACTTATTCTATCGGCCTCATTTGCCAAACCGCTAAGTTACGGGGACGTAAACATACCAGCATCGGTTGTCAAACGATGTTGGAGAGGACAAACACAGACACACAAACATATACACACACATACATATCATCATCATCATTATCATCGTTTAACGTCCGCTTTCCATGCTAGCATGGGTTGGACGACTTGACTGAGGACTGGTGAAACCGGATGGCAAAACCAGGCTCCAGTCTAAATTTGGCAGAGTTTCTACAGCTGGATGCCCTTCCTA
>NC_069006.1:4374781-4378511 GCF_001194135.2 Octopus bimaculoides
TATACATATATATATATATATATATATACACGACGGGCTTCTTTCAGTTTCCGTCTACCAAATCCACTCACATATCTTTGCTCGGCCCGAGGCTATAGTAAAAGACACTTACCCGAGTTTCTACACAGTGGGAATGAACCTGGAACCATGTGGTTGGTAAGCAAGCTACTTACCACACAGCCACTCCTGCGCCTATATATATATATTTATAATATTTATTGTATAAATATTTAACCAGTTTATTGCTCCTAAATTTTAACAAAATCTCATATGGTCCCTGGTTGAGAACAACTCGGCTAAAGTATGATAGAGGGACAAGAATGGTTGTCTTGCTGCAGAGGAGATACATGGCTACTCCACATTATAAGGGTGGGTGAGTTGTAGTAATTGAGAAGAACGTGACAGTGACGGTGTGCCAGAACAAACTCAAAAGGTAAGCAAGTGTTAGAGAGGGTATGGTCAGTGGATCAGTGAGGAAGCGAGGGTGGGTAGTTTTATAAAAATGTGAGGGGAGAGGAACAGATGGTTAGAAATGGGGATGGTGGTGGAGGTGAATGTATTGTATGATGTGCAAGGGTGGAGGTGAGGTTGGTGGGAAGTATCAGGGTAGAGAGAGGGTGCTGTGGAAGTGAAAGCAAAGGGACTGAGGCTGGCAGAAGCATTAACACGCAGCACAGAATACTGAGTGGTATTTCGTCTGTCTTTATTTTCCGAGTTCAAATTCTGCCATGGTCGATTTTGTCTTTCATTCTTTAGGGGTCGATAAAATAAATACCAAGTGAACACTTGTGGGTGTGTGTGTGGGGTTTGTCAATTCCATCGATACTCCCCCCCCCAAAAAAAAATGGTGGCACTGTGCCAAAATTTGGAACTGCCATGAGAGAAATAACACATTATTTTTGCCGTGGTTGATGAGTCTCCTCAAGCACAACAAATCATCAGTCATCTCAATCATTTGTCATCTCCTTCATGAGACTCAGCATTTTGTGGTCTGCCTTCACCACTCGGCCTCATGTCTTCCTGGGACTCCCTCTTCCACAGGTTGCATCCACTTTAAGCAATTGGTACTTCTTTGTGCAGCTGTCCTCAGAAAGGAGGATAACGTGCAAGGTATGGGAATGACAGAGGGAGAGATGTGGGGGATACATACGGGGTTTGTATGGCGAATGGAGCATGATGGTGGATATGCGAAGGGGACGAGAATGAGAGCGGATATGTGAGGTGGTAAGACAGAGTTTGGTAGAGGAAAGAGAGCTATTTGAAAGCATTGAAAAGAGATGTTCTGTGAGGATAGTACAGGAAAGGAATTGAGGATGAGAATAAGGGATAGAAGTATCCAGGGGGGAGGGGGTAACAAATAGTGCAAAAGGAAGTGGGGGGGGGATTAATATGTACTGATTCTGTTCTCAAGTGATCATAACTTATGTTCCTTGTTATCGTTCTCCAGCCATACTCTCTCTCTCTCTCTCTCTCTCTCTCTCTCTCTCTCTCTCTCTCTCTCTCTCTCTCTCTCCTCCACTAGACTTGATCCTTAGAACCATCTCCGTTCCTCATTATCTTCCTCCAGCCATATTCTCTCTCCTCTCTGCTATACTCCATCCATCCATCCTTATCATGTCTTCCAACCCCTATCTCTCCCAATGCCCTCACAGATAACATGAACCCCCTCTCCCATGCCGCTCCTATATCTCTCACCTTCAATTGCTATAGATACCTCTATCCTATCTTAATCACATTCTTATTGAATTTTCTCCATTTTTCCCCTCTGTCCCCTCATCACTTCAATCCTCTGTATCACTTCACCTATATTCACCCCCCCCCCACTATACCTTGAGAGTGTGTCCTAACACATATCCACCGCCATCTCTGTTTTTTTCGCTAAGTCTCCATCTCCCTTCTCCTCCAATTAGGATTTCCTTGTATCTCTTCTGCAGCAAGACATATAATCCCTAATCCCTCTATTATTCTTTTAATCCCTCATCAACTGGCACAAAGCCACTTCCTTCAATACTACCCCCTCCCCCAACCAAGGGGACTTTGTCTTGTCTTAGAAGTTACTTGATGACCCCACTGGTGCTGGTACCACGAAAAAAAATACAGCCCCCAGTACACTCTGTAAAGTGGTTAGCCCGAGGAAGGGCATCCAGCCATAGAAACCAAACCAAAACAGACAACAGCCCCCTGGCTTGCCAACTCTTGTCAAACTGCCTGACCCATGCCAGCATGGAGAACAGATGTTAAATGATGATGATGGTAATATAATGTATATATAATATATATATACAATTCTTCATTGCCCACAAGGGGCTAAAAGAATAGAAGGGACAAACAAGGACAGACAAAGGGATTAAGTCGATTACATCGAGCTCAGTGTGTAACTGGTACTTATTTAATCGACCCCGATTGAAGGAAAGGCAAAGTCGACCTCGGCAGAATTTGAACTCAGAACGTAATGGCAGACGAAATACCGCTAAGCATTTCACCCGGCGTGCTAACGATTCTGCCAGCTCTCGCCGCCGTTCACACAGCCACTCCTGCGCCTATACACAGCCACATAACACCAAACATTATCACTTAACATTAGACCACAGATGTAGCAGGCAACTTACAAAGTTTTCTAAAACCAGTCATGTGACTACCCTCTACCAATCAAATCCTATCCAAATCATATACTAATTTGAGCCATATACAGGGTCTGATCAATAAGCAATATTCTAGCTCACTTCCGCTGTTTACAGCAGTGCTTGGAAGGAAGGTGTGTAGCGTGTGGTCATCACATTGACCATGACTGAGAAAGTTGTCATGGCAATTCCTGCTCAGAGGCCTACGCAAAGTTGCACAAAGTGAATGGAAAGGAGTGTATGAGTCACAAACATGTGTACGAGTGGTTTGGATGTTTCCAAAACGGCCGAAAAATGTTGATATTGACAAACGTTTTGGGAAACCTGTACCCAGCAGAACTGAGAAAAACATTGCAGATGTGTGTGCAGCTGTGAGGGAAAAATCATTGAATCACTATCCGTGAGTTATCAGAGTATGTGCAGATTAGTTACAGTTATCTTCTGAAGATTTGGGTATGAGATGCGTGTCTGCCGAGTTTTTGCCAAAACTGCTTTCAGCTAACCAAAATAACACTCAGGTTTCAGTTGCACAAGATCTCCTTGATTGTGTTGAGAACGATGAAAACTTTTTGAAAACTTTGCACAGGCCTCTGAACAGGTATTGCCAAGTTTTTGGCAAAATTTGATGCAGAGTCACTGCTCAACTTTCTCTGTCATGGTCAATGCAACAATCACACGCTACACACCTTCCTACCAAGCACTGCTGTAAACAGCGGAAATGAGCTAGAACGTTAAAACTGTGTGCATGCACAGCAGAGTTCAGGGTCAATTTTTGCCAAGTGGCTTCACTCTGCGTGCTTTAGCTTCATTACTACAGCAACAGTCTGGATACTTATTGATCAGGCCGCGTACTCTCTATAGAAATAGGACAAGCTTTAAGCACTAGTCAGAAACAAGACTGTTGCAGCATAACCCACATCTTTCTCTCTCAACTTTTGAAAATCAGTGTAAACTGTGAAACTGCTTAAATATTTAAATATAATTAAAAAATTTTAACTATTCTCAGTGTATTTTCAACTTCTATTTGTTTCTATATTTCTACCCCAAAAAATAACCTTGTTTTCTACATATATGTATATATATATGTATGTATATATATATATATATAT
>NC_069006.1:4379048-4382263 GCF_001194135.2 Octopus bimaculoides
TATATTTGATCCTTTATATTGAACACTCAATATTTCATCTACATTCAATACTTTATTTCATGGTGCCATCCATTTTTTTTAAATTTTATTTTATATTATATATTGTATATTATATTATATATTGTATATTCCATATTCTATACCCCTCATTGGTTCTGCAGGAATATAAATAAAACATAAAAAACAGACAGTGTTGGAACTCTTTTAAACAAAATAATATATTCCTCTATACACAATCATACAAAAAAACAACCCTTTTTTGTATTTATTTTTACTCGCATATATATATATATATATATATATATATATATAACATTGGTTGTTATATATATATAGGTACACACACACATATATATATAATAACAACCAATGTTATTTCTTATTTAAGTATAAGTTTGAAAAAAGTCACTGAGAGGAGATCCAACTACATGAAAGCTCCAAGTGACTTAACTGCACAAGTCTCTGATATGCAAGTGGCTGAAAAGGGTCAGCAGAAGTGCACCCAGGAAAGATCCTGCCTTAAAGTGTAATAAGTTAAGGGCTGAAACACTTGCCTGAGGGGGCTTCTTCTCTGAAGACCTTCTGCCCTTCTGTTCCCTTGAGAATTTCCTACCACCATAAGTGGTTTCATCTTCAGGCTTATAATCACGAGTTGTGAGTGTGGTTCCTGGACCGGGTTGTGTGTTGTCTTCTTGAGCAAGACACTTTATTTCACGGCCCTCCAGTTCACTCAGCCTTAGAAACGAGTTTTGATATCACTGGTGCCAAGTGGTATCAGCCTTTGCCTTTCCCCTGGATAACTTTAGTGGTGTGTAGAGGGGAGACTGGTATGCATGGGTGACTGCTGGTCTCCCATAAGCAAACTTGCCTGGACTTGTGCTTTGGAGGGGAACTTTCTAGGTGTAATCTCATGGTCATTTGTGACTGAAGGGGGTCTTTACCCTTTTTTTATATAGTTTTTTTTACATACGTACATACATACACATATATATATATATATATATATATATATATATATATATTTATATTTACATCATCATCATCATCTTTTAATGTCTGTTGTCAATGCTGGCATGGGTTGGACAATTTGAACGGGGGTGGTAAGCTGACGAGCTGCACCATACTCCAATCTCATTTGGCATGGTTTCTACGGCTAGATGCCCTTCCTAATGCCTATGACTCCAAGCATGTAAGGGGTGCTTTTACGTGCCACCCGCACAACAGCAGTATCCACCATGACTATGATCTCATTTGGCTTGATGGGTCTTCTTCTCAACACAGCATATTGCCAAAGGCCTCAGTCATTTGTCATTGCCTCCGCGAGGCCCAATGCTTGAAAGGAGCTTTTTACGTTCCACCAGCACAGGTGCCAGTTATGCAACACTGGCATCAGCCACATTGTCTCCGTGAGGCCCAACCTTTGACAGGTGCTTTTTATGTCGCCGACATGGGTGCCAGGTACGCGACACCAGCATCGACCACATTGCCTCCGTGAGGCCCAACACTCGACAAGTGCTTTTTACATGCCAGATGCACACACACACACACACATATATCTTCAAATTTATATGTGTATGTTTGTATGTTTATTCGCTTTCAAATCCAAGCCCAGCATCTATGAATTGTGTGTCTTAATTGCCCTTTTATTATCTTCTGAGCCTTGGATTGCATATTACAGTCACATCAAAAAGCCTTGGAAAGATTCCATCAAACTTACCTAAGGAGGATCCTATATAGCAGATGGCAGTCTCTAACATCTGACAGCTCTGTTTTTATAGCAAGCTAGCATAAGTAATATTGAGATGCTCCTCATATGCAATTAGTTGTGGTGGGCTGGACATCTTACTAGGATGCAGGTTGATAGGTTACCTAAGCAGTTGTCTTACAACGAGTTGCAGTGTGGTAAATGACTGAGACAGAAGCCAAGTAAACAGTTTGGGGATCTTGTCAAAAACAATCTCAATCCCTTAGTATTTAAACTGGCCATATCTGGTTTCAATCTAGCCATATCTGGTTTCAAACTGGCCATATCTGGTTTCAAACTGGCCAGATTCAGCCTGTCGTGTTGTCAATCTAAAAATAAACAATCACGTAATCAAAATTTGAAAGCTATAGCCTAATGCATAATTAATTGAAAACAATGCAAATAAGTTAGGTAGATATTTAACCAATCGGTTAATAATAAAGGAATGGAATTGAACTGGTATGTGGGTTATTAATATTAGCGTAATAACTCTCCCCAGTCACTATGTGAATAAATATGTATTCCATTGGATAGAATAATCTGAATGCTAAAAGGCAAAAGTTCATGGTGTAGATGTTGAAGACTAGAAGTGGATGACAGATAATTGATTGGTTTGGTAGGAAGTGATCTATGATGCCTGTAAAGCAGTTGAAGCATGGAGAATCAAACACACTGTATTGGAACGAGCACTTCATTAGCAGGACTTGACCTCAATCCCAGAAACCTTTTGGCTTTTGTATGTTTGTAATATATGTAGCAAGGTCTGTTTGTCCAAAACCAGACTTGCTAGTCATATGAGATCTCCTGACAGCATTTACTGCGGAGAAGTAGCAATCACCAGATGCATACATACGCACGCGCACGCACACACACACATGCATGCACACACAAACACATGCACATATACGAGTGAGTTGCCAAATGAAAGAAAGGGCACTGAACACATTTATTGGGAGTTGCATATATTGTTCAAAACAGTTTGATTTGGATTACATGCTATTTAATGTTGGGCTTTGAAACTTTAAGTAGCAAAGTTTTGAACACTGCAATATATATGTGTGTGTGTGTATATATATATATATATATGGTAATGATACACATACGCACACGTGTGTATGTATGTATGTATGTATGTGTGTGTGTGTATCTATATATATAAAAATGAGAATGTGTGTCTGTCTGTCTGTCTGTCTGTCTATCTGTGTGAATCCCTAAAACTCGAGAACTACGCAACCAATTTCATTCAAATTTTACAGATGCCTTACTTAGGGTTCCAGTTGTGTTTTAGTCAAAAAAATTTTTAACTTCTTGCAGAGTTCGAGCCCACGGCAACATAATATCTCCTCCACTATTTATGTATTACGTGTCAAAAGTGAAACAAAAACACTCATGTCAAATACTTTCACTTTAAAAATGAAACTATTCTACTAACTGAAACAATCACATTTTGATACTGTAATGACAGATACTT
>NC_069006.1:4383087-4385074 GCF_001194135.2 Octopus bimaculoides
ATATATATATATATGGTGGTGGTGGTTGTCTACTCCTTACACAGAGTTTGACCATCTCCTGCACCTACACCTTAGCCCTTTCATGGCGTCTGATGTGGCTTTTTAAACCAGACAATGTTTTGAAAAAACACCCACACAGATTACATATATATATATATATGCATACATACATATACAGGCCAACCCATGCCAGCATGGAAAATGGATGTTAAATGATGATGATGACATATATATTTATGTAGGAGTGGCTGTGTGGTAAGTGTAGTTTGCTTACCAGTCACATGGTTCTGGGTTCAGTCCCACTGTGTAGCACCTTGGGCAAGTGTTTTCTACTATAGCCTTGGGCGGACCAAAGCCTTGTGAGTGGATTTGGTAGATGGAAACTGAAAGAAGCCTGTTGTATGTGTATATATATGTATATGTTTGTATTTGTCCCCCCCACCACCACCACCATCGCTTGACAACTGATGTTGGTGTGTTTATGTCCCCATAACATAGAGGTTCGGCAAAAAAGACTGATAGAATAAGTACAAGGCTTACAAAGACTAGGTGCTGGGGGTCAATTTGTTCCACTAAAGGCAGTGCTCCAGCATGGCCACAGTCAAAAGACTGAAACAAATAAAAGAATATATAAATATGTATGTATGTATATACACATATATATATATATGTATGTATATACAGGCATACCTCAGCTTAAGTTGTTCTTGATTATTCATCAGTTTTCAAAAATAATATAAGAAAAATAAAAATCAAGTTAAGTCATTTTACTCGACTTTACGTCTGTTCGCCACAAATATTGGAATCGTAAAATCACTAGAAAACCGTTAAAAGCACATAAAATCATGTTACTGTACAATAAATAATAATGAAAGTATATAAAATCATGTTACTGTACAATAAATAAGAATAAACGTCTATAAAATCATATTAAAATATGTACAGTAAGTGTTAAAGATACACACCATAAAGTAGTGTAGCTTAGTGAACGAAATCATGAGATCAGCCGTGTTGTCCTATTTATCTGTCTTTCGGAGCTCATATTACATTGTAGTTCCAATATCTACTGTTAGGTGTCGATGTCACTCGTGATTCCCACGATTGTTTTGAATTCAGATTTGTTTACATCTGTTTATCGGCTACTTTCTCAATCATTTGTGACTTTATTTTTTTACCTCCATGGCTCCTAAGAAAATTCATACTGAAAGTACTAAGCGCCATGCTATAACACTGGAAGATAAACTGACTATGATAAAACGCCATGAAAAAGGTGAAAAAGTAGTAGCAAGTGCACAATCTTTTGGGATGAGTCGGACAACTGTATCAATGATTGTACATAATAAGGACATGATTTTAGCACATATCAAATCTGATACCCCAGGGATGAAGAACACTGTCATCAATAAGAAAAGAGGCAAAATCTTTGAAGAACTGGAAAGTCTTCTTTCTCTTTGGAGTGTTAGGTTGAATCGTTAGCGTGCTACTATTAGTCAGGAAATCATTCAAGAGAAAGTGTTGTCTGTGTTTGAGGACCGGAAGAAAACATATCCAGATGAAGAAGACGTAGAGTTCAAGGCAAGTCAAGGATGGTTCATGAGATTTAAGGAGGGAAGAATTTATTACTCCATTAAGAAGCAAGTTGAAAGTGCATCAGCTGATGAACAAGCAGCAGCGGAATTTCCTAATGCATTAAAGAAAATCATTGAAGAAAACAGGTTTCTTCCTGAACAGATTTTTAATGTCAACAAAACTGGATTGTATTGGGAAAAATTGCTAGACCATTCATTCATTTCCAAGGAGAAAACTTTTCCAGGCTACAAGGTCTCGAAAGAATGTGTGACCATTATGTTGGGAGGTAATTGTGCATGAGATTTTCAGTTAAAGCCATTTCTTGTGTATCATGCACACAACCCCCGTGTCCTAAAGAACATACCCAAGGCATCTCTCCCTGTTATATGGATGGCTAATTCAAAAGCATGGGTTACTG
>NC_069006.1:4385084-4387291 GCF_001194135.2 Octopus bimaculoides
AGCAGCAGCGGAATTTCCTAATGCATTAAAGAAAATCATTGAAGAAAACAGGTTTCTTCCTGAACAGATTTTTAATGTCAACAAAACTGGATTGTATTGGGAAAAATTGCTAGACCATTCATTCATTTCCAAGGAGAAAACTTTTCCAGGCTACAAGGTCTCGAAAGAATGTGTGACCATTATGTTGGGAGGTAATTGTGCATGAGATTTTCAGTTAAAGCCATTTCTTGTGTATCATGCACACAACCCCCGTGTCCTAAAGAACATACCCAAGGCATCTCTCCCTGTTATATGGATGGCTAATTCAAAAGCATGGGTTACTGTTGTTGTTTTTGAAGATTGGTTCTTATCTTAAATAATGCTCCTGGCCACCCGCAAAACATTATAGATTTTGACCCCAATGTTACTGTCGTATACCTCCCTCTGAACGCCATGTCTCTTCTGCAGCCAATAGATCAGAGAATAATTGCTATCTTCAAGTGTTACTGTATGAAGTGTATGCTATGGCAAGCAATAGCTGCAACTGATATTGATGAGTCCATCATACTTCGTGACTTTTGGAAGAGATACAATATCTACAGGGCTGTACAGAACATAGCAGCGGCATGGAATGATGTACAGAGCATGGCTATGAATGGTGTATGGAAGAAGCTATGCCCGCAATTTGTGAATGATTTTAAGGGGTATGATAATGTTGCCATCAACAACACTTTGGTGACTATGAGCAAATGGACTTGGAGGAGGAGAATTTCACAGATTTATTTGAAAAAGACAAGCAGCCCCTGACAAACGAGAATTTTATAGAGCTTCACAAGCAGCAAAATAAAGAAGAGGAAGTTGAACCTGAACCACATCACTTTACCATTAAGAAAATGCAGCAAGGATTTGCATATATCGAAAAAGGTCTTTCTGTGTTCAAGGATATGGATCCAAATGCTCAAAGTTTTTCCAAGGTTATGGGGGCTTGTCACGAAGCTTTTACTCTTTACAATGTAATCTTTGAGGAAAAGAAGAAAGCAGTTCAAGGAACTCTCAACCGGTCTTTTAAGTGCATCAAACAACAAGAACAGCCAGAGTCAGCTGTGATGTTGACGATCCACAGCCATCTACATCCACAATGTAAACCACCAAATTGCATGTAACATATTGGTAAATGTTAAATAATTCAGTTTTTTTTTTTACTGTTGCAAAATAATAATAATTACTGAATTTGTTTTTTAAGCTTAAAAAGGCTTTTATTTTACCAAATCTTATTGCAAACCGCATTCATAAATAAAGCGTCTGCGATGTACCGTAAACACCGCCAAATTATATTCGTAAATTTAGATTATTTTATTTTTTTTACTGTACTGTATTAAAAAATAAAAATTATTTGTTTGAGATCGTTGCCAGTGCCCCTAGACTGGCTCTTGTGCGGGTGGCACGTAAAATACACCATTTTGAGTGTAGCCGTTGCCAGTACCGCCTGACTGGCCTTCGTGCCGGTAACACATAAAAGCACCCACTTCACTCTCAGAGTGGTTGGCATTAGGAAGGGCATCCAGCTGTAGAAACTCTGCCAGATCAGATTGGAGCCTGGTGTAGCCATCTGATTCACCAGTCCTCAGTCAAATCGTCCAACCCATGCTAGCATGGAAAGCGGACGTTAAACGACGATGATGATGATGATGATGTAAGTTTAAAATAGGTTTTTATTAACTATGTTTTATGGAAAATGCATTCATAAAGTACAGAACTGGGAATGGTTATTATTGGTTTAGCCTAGAGACAAAGTAAATTCTACATAGCTTAGCCTAGAGACAAGTTAATTTGACTTAAGTTTTGTTTCCTGGAACCAATTAACGACATAGGATGAGGTATGCCTCTGTGTGTGTGTGTGTGTGTGTGTGTGTGTGTGTGTGTGTGTGTGTGTGTGTGTGTGTGTAGTCTGATCAATAAGTATCCGGACTGTTACCATAGTAACAAAGCTAAAGCATGCAGAGTAAAACCGCTTGGCATGGATTGACCTTGCACTCTGCTGTGCAGGTGCACTAGGTCAATGTGACGATCACATGCTACACACCTTCCTTCCAAGCACTGCTGTAAACATCAGAAGTGAGCTATAATGTTAAAACTTAGTGCACATGCACAGCAGAGTTCAGGGTCAATCTTTGCCAAGTGGCTTCACTCTACATGCTTTAGCTTCATTACTATGGTAACAGTCTGGA
>NC_069006.1:4387536-4395610 GCF_001194135.2 Octopus bimaculoides
ATAAGATAGTGTACATTTAAACACAAGAGAAGCTGCCTTCAACAGGCAGCTTTACACGCTAGAAGAAGCAGTCAAAACGACCAAAACCACATTTAAGAGCAATTTCGAAGGGAATGAAAAATGAAATCTTTTATCTTATTACGGTCATACCTAGGTTTCAACCTTTTTTAGCAAATAAAATAATTTGCTAGTCAAAATTCTCATTAGTGACTGCGCCATAACATTAACATATAATTAAGAGACAAATAACACGAGTCTCATCGTTATACATTATAATTTATCAAAATAATTTACATATATATTCAACAGGTTTCTTTCAGTTTCTGTGTATCAAATCCATTCACAAGGCTTTGGTCAGTTTGAGGCTCAAGTAAAAGACACTTGCCCAAGGTGCCATGTAGTGGGACTGAACTTGAAACCATGTGGTCGAGAAACAACCTTCTAACCCATGCGACCACACCTGCACCAATATATCTTGCTCGTCATCATTAAACGTCCACTTTGCATGCTGGTATGTGTTGCATGGTTTGAGAGTTGGCGAGCCAGAGGATCACGTCAAGCTCTACTGCCTGCCTTGGTATGGTTTCCACAGCTGGATGCCCTTCTTAATGCCAGTCGCTTTACAGAGTGCACTGGGTGCTTTTTACATTGAACCAGCACCAGCAAGTTTACCAAGTCACTTGCAAGACAAGAGACTCTTGACTTTGTGGACTGAAGTATTAAGGGAAGTGGCCCTATGCCAGGCGATGAGGAGTTAGAGTATGATAGAGGGACAGATACATGGCTACCCCTGTTGGAAAAGGAGAAAGAGACATGAAAATGTGATGGTAGGGTAGTACCCTCAAGTTACAGGGAAGTGTATATAAGAGAATTGGATAGGGTGAGTGGACAGGTAAGTTTGTGAGAGTGCAAAAGAAGAGGGGGAACTGATGAGAAAAGGGGTACAATGAGTGAACATGTGTAGAGGGAGGGAAGTCAGGAAGATAAGTTGCGAGAGAGAGGTTCAGATTGTGTGCAGGTGAGTTAACGTAGTAGGTGATAGACAGGAAGGGAATGCAGTGAGCGGGGAATACAAGTGGAGGGAGGGGATGTTAGGAAGATGAGTTGTTGGGGAGAGGCTTGTTGTCATGGACAGATTGTGTGCAGGAACATAGACATAAATGGTGTGCTTTCAGAGACTCATTTTTATTTAGGCAACTCTCCTCAAGAACTGCCAATTATATCAGTCTTTTGTCATCTCTGTGTGTCTCAACATTTGAAGGTCATTTTTCACCACTTTATCCCGTGTCTTCCTGGGGCTCCCTCATCCATGGGTTCTATCTACATTTAGTGACTGGCATTTCCTTATGCAGCTGTCCTCATCTATATATCAATTTGTTTAGAAATAGGGTACATGACAGTCACCCGAATAGTTTAATGAAGTTGTACAGGAAGTTTACCCAATGACTGTTGTAATACTATCATTGTAAACTATTACAAGGACAAAGGAAATCATCATCATCATTTATCATCTGTTTTTCATGCTGGTATGGGTTGAACAGTTTGACAGGAGCCGGCAAGCCTGAAGACTGCATCAAGCTTTACTGTCTGTTTTGGCATGGTTTTTATGGCTGGATGTCCTTCCTAACACCAACCACCTCACAAAATGGACTGAGTGCTTTTTACATGGCTCCTGCACTGGTGAGGTCTGTTTTGAAAGGCTTTTACAGCTGGATGCCCTTCCTAATGCCAACCACTTTTCTGAGTGGCCTGGGTGCTTTTTACATGGTACCAACACTGGTGAGGTCTGCTTTGGCAGTGTTGCACTCAGGAATTATAAAAGCAATTATAGACACATCAAATTACTAGACCAAGCCATGAACATCATGGAGGGGATCATAACACAATTGAACAGGTATAGCGTTCAACTTGGCGAAATACTGCATGGTTTTATGCCTAGAAAACTTTGCAAGATTAGAAGGTAAGGTCTCTGAGTGCAGATGATTTGCGAAGACAAGAGAGGAATTAAACAAGCATGCTTTGCTGGATGTGTAATGGTTGCATGCATAAATCGTAGAGTATTAATGAGCTGTGAGCGAAAACTAGATACAAGAAGAATCACATCAAGAGTGCCAGAGAAAAGACTGTGATGATATGGGCACGTTATATGTACAGGGGACGACAGCTGTGTTAACCCTTTAACACAGTGGCTCTCAACCATTTTTTGCCTACGGACCCCTTTGATTCCTGTTTTGCTCAGGTGGGCACTCATAGGCATTTAATGTTTAAAAAATCCTATTACATTTTCATAATTAAATATCATTAGGAATTGTATAAAATCGTTAAAATATTTTGTGTTTTGTAGAACTATAACCAATTTAGATGATTTACATTTGACGGATATTTGTCCTCATCTTGTTTGTTGTTAACATGTTTCGGCTGATATACCCTCCAGCCTTCATCAGATGTCTTGGAGAAATTTCCAACCTCAGTTCTCATTCCTATGATATTTTTCGATGTATGGTATTTTCCTATGGTATTATTATTCAGGTCACTGCTTGGAATCGAACTCAGAATTTTGGAGTTAGTAGCCCACAGGCATATGGCTTGATGAATCTTCTTCTCATATATGTATGTATGTTTGGAAGTGAAAGTGTGTTTACATGCGTGTGTGTCCTTCGATTTTTATCTGTTATTGAGATGCAACCATCCTGGGGCACCACTTTGATGTGTGGTACCTATTCTATTTGTCTTCTTTGACAAACCACTGTTACAGGGGATATAAGCAAACCAACACTGGTTGTCAAGTGGTAGTGGGGACAAAAGCACACAAATACACATATGATGGGCTTCTACACAGTTTCCACCTACCAAATTCACTTACAAGACATTAGTTGGCCTGGAACTGAACCTGAAACCACATGGTAGCAAAGTGATCTTCTTAACTACACAGCCATGCCAGTATCATCATCATCATAATCATCATCATCCTTTATCGTCCGTTTTCTATGGTGGCATGCATTATCCGTTCAGTGTTGACTGTCGGAAAAAAGATACTCAGTAACATAGTAGAGATTGATAATATTATATTTTATTTTGGTCGAATTAATTACCTGCCACTCTGAGTTTCGCTTGTGGGTGCACAGTCTTGGGGCAAGTTATGATTCTTAACTTGCCTGAAGTCCTGGACTTACCAGCAAACGCTAGGGCCAATTTTCAGATAACTTTGGCGATCTGTGTACTCGTTTAATGTGTGTGTGTGTATAGATGTTTATATATATATCTATATATATGTATATATGTCTGTATACACACACACACACATATATACTTATACAGAGATACATCCATATGCGTATGTACGTATAAGTGTGTGGGGTAAATTGTCGCCATCTTATGTTTTTGTTTCGCGCATGCGCATTGTTTTTGAGTTTGTCCACTACACAGTGGAGTACGGTCAGTTGGGCACCTTCTGCGAGAAAAACGGCACCATGACGCAATTAACTATGCCAGAAATTTGGAAACGACATGCTGTACTGCTTGGCCTTCGCGCCGGAAGCTCCAATACAAGCATTTCAGAGTGTTTGGGTGTCAATTTGAGGACAGTGCAGAGGATTCGGAAAGAGTTGGAGGAGTCTAACGGTGATTACGAAGGTACGGCAGCTCGGAAAACTCACTCTGATCGTTCTGATAAGAAAAGAACTCCTGAATTTGTTGGTGAGATCCAAGCCATGATTGACAACGATCCCTCCAAGTCAAACAGGTCCATCGCCAGGGAGATGGGAGTGTCTGAATCTCTTATCAGGCAGGTAGTGCATGAAAACATTCGGTATTCCTCATACAAGATGAGAAAGGGCCAATTTTTATCCCAAACCATCAAGGACAAGAGAAAAGACCGTGCTACAAAGCTTTTGAACAAACTCAAGCAAACCCTCCAACCGAACGTGCTTTGTTTTTTCTCAGACGAGAAAAATTTCTGCCAGGATCAGATGAACACACAGAACAACCGTTGGCTTGCCGTGTCCCCAGAACATGCACCGGGAGAAAAACATCCAGGCAACATCATGGTGTTGGGAGTGATCACTAGTGATGGCGATGTTATGCCTCCATTCATCTTCCCACATGGACTCAGACTCAACACGGAGACCTACATCAAGTGCCTGGAGGAGGTAGTGCTGCCCTGGGTCAAGAGAGTGGCTGCTGGAAGACCCTACGTCTGGCAACAGGACTCTGCACCATGCCACACAAGCAGGAGAACACAGGAATGGCTATCAGACAATTTCTGCAACCACATCACCCCTAACATCTGGCCACCCAACTCCCCAGACTGCAACCCCCTTGATTATTATGTGTGGGGCGCAGTTGAGCGAGAAACAAACAAAACTCCTTGTAACAGCAAAGATGAACTGGAGGCAAGGATTATGGCAGCATTCGCCAACTTAAACAAGGAGACCGTCCTGAAGAGTTGCAGGAGATTCCGAAGTCGTCTGGAGGCCGTTGTTGAAGCGAACGGCGATTTTGTTGAATAAATTTACTCTTTATTATCAAAAGATATTTTAATGTAATTTTGGTAAATATATCTGTTGAAATGAGATGTCAGTGTTATTTTCATTTTTGCGTAATTTAGACGACAATTTATCCATCGCATCCTGTACATGTGTGTGTGGGGGTATGTGTGTGTGTGTGCGTGTGTGCATGTTTATGTATGTAATTTCTTGAAGCTGAAAAGTTTCAAATTTACTTGTACAAAATGTTACATTTGAAGATAATTGTGAATTGATAATTTTTAATTGACAGCATTTATTTCCAACTGTTGTTACTCTTTTAAAGTGTCTATCGTGTTCGTTAAATTTTTGAAGTCTCTATCCAATAGTATCATATTCATTTAATTTTTCTATATTACTAATTTTTTAAAATTCTTTCATCTCTTTCTCCCTCTCTCTCTCTTTCTCTCTCTCTCTCTCTCTCTCTCTCTCTCTATATATATATATATATGTGTGTGTGAATGTGTATTTATCTGTGTATGTGTGTCAATGTGCATTTATTTATCTGTGTGTGTGTGTCAATGTGCATTTATTTATGTGTGTGTGTGTGTCAATGTGCATTTATTTATGTGTGCGTGTGTGTGTCAATGTGCATTTATTTGTGTGTGTATGTGTGTGTGTGTCAATGTGCATTTATTTATCTGTGTGTGTGTGAAGGGTTACCTTGTCAGCCATGTTAGTTTTGAAAGCTGTTCTACTCCTTCATCTATTAATTTCATTCACATCTAAAGATATAAATTGATAGCAACAATTTGCATTGACAAATAAAGTCGATCTTTTAGGCTTATATTTGCATTTTCCTAATAAATTATATTATAGACATCTCCTTTTTAATTATAAAGTTAAGCATGTCGATATCAGTAATTCTGAAAAAAAAATATATTTCCCTATTCATCTAATTCTCACTTTCTTCCCCTTCATTAATTTTATTGAAATAAAATACCAAAATTTTCCGTTAATTATTCTTCACGTTTCCATCAAATTTTTCCAGGAATTTTTGCAAATCCAACTAATTATTAATATCATCATTATTAGTGTTATTATTATTTGCTGACTTTTATTCTGAATAATAAAAATAATAAAAAAAGAAAGAGGAAAATTGATGAATGTCGCCTGTTGAAAAAATACAGCGAAGTTACGAATAATCCCCCATCCCTATTACTACCGATAATCGCCTCTCAGTTCTCTTGGTTTTTATTGCTGATGCTTATAGCAGCAGTGGGATTGTAAACCATTATTTACAAAGAAAAAAAAAATTCAAATGAGAAACCATTGTTTTTCATTTGGAATGGCGGTGGTGTATTGCCAAGATGGTGAAGGCGTTGGGTTAACGAGAAAAAACAAAAAAACTATGAAACAAAGTGCCTTGCGGTATTTGTTTCGGCTCTTTGCTCTTTGTTTCTACGTTGAAATTAGGCTAGGGGTCAGCTTTTCCTTTTTATCCTCTGGAGAGAGAGGGGAATCAGTAAAATAAAGGTACCAGTCAGATACTGAGGTCGATGACGTCCACTAAATCCCTTGCCCCCAAAATCCCCCTTGGGATTTTGCTGCGTAAATTAGGAGCAATTATTTTCTTTTACCGAAAAAGGGCAGTGGATTACCAGGATCATAAGGATGTCGATATAAAAGACAAAAAAAAAAAAAATGCAAGAAAGAACGAAAAGTCTTCCAGTGTTTTTCCGGTTCTTTCCGTTCTGGTTTCAAATCTTGCCTTTTATCTTTCCGTGGTCGATATAATCGACTGTTTCCCCACCACCATCAACTCTATTACAAATTGATATTTGTATTACAAATCTTTTTACTGTCACCTTTTATTTAAGAGATCGATAATTTCTCTTTAAAAAATTCCAATTCCCTCTCCCTTTTTCGTTTTGAAGAATTGTCCCTGAGATATTTCTTTGATTAATTTTCCCCCATTATATTGGGTAAGAAAAGAAATAGAAAGAAGATGACAATTTAAACAAAATGAAATCAAAAATTTAAATAATATGGTGGACGAATGTGTTTTTCTAATTAAATTTAATATATATATATTTTTAAATAATACAGTTAATGTCACATACTTTTAAATACTTCAATGGTCCCCCCCCCCGGTGTAATTAATTGCACTGCGGCCATGCTGGGGCACCACCTCAAATGGTGTTAAAATTTTCTTTTAGATTTTATCGAACACCGATTTTTATATCTTCTGGTACTTATTGTATCGGCCCTACCTAATTACTGAGAAGTTAAACTACCGTATTAATTATTTTATTAATTATTGCTAATATTACATAGGGAACCATAGACACCAAATGCTTTCTCACGTACACACATATAGGCATCTAAAAAAACCATGTCATATATAAATATAATATAAATGAAGGTATTTCGTTCTAGGATTTGGTTTGCAAGATTCTTTATGTGAGTTCGTGTGTTGAAGCATATTCTGTTGCATTCTCTTGCAAGACGCAACGCAAATTTTAGAAAAATAAATAAGTAAACGAGTGGACATTTTATCGGTATGTGTGTGTTAAATTATAAGGCATTAAAAGACAATGACTCTCCCCAGACAACAGTACATGAAGGTAGTTCTCCGTCAGATTTGACGGTGACCTTAGCAGATGCAAAAGTAGTAAGTAAAAGCTAGAAAGAAAGTAAACGAACAGAACGTTGCTCTTTTAAGGTTTTTGCTGCGACTGAAAAGTTATGATATTTTGGCAGCGAACCATTTGTCACACACCACACGCACAGTGTTCATTTACACCATATGTCATTATCGTTCATCACCCGCCTTCCATGCTGGTATGGGTGGGACGGTTTGACAGGAGCCGGCCAGGCAGAAGCCTACACCAGACTTTTGAGACTATTTTTGGCAGGATTTTTACAGCTGGATGACCTTCCTAATACCAACCACACAGCAATGGGGGACTTAGTGCTTTTTACGTGGCACAAGCACAAGCGAGATCAGTTTTGGCAAGGTTTTTACAGCTGGATGCCCTTCCAAACGCCAACCACTTTACAGTGTGGACTAGATGCTTTTTAAGTGGCACCTGCACTGACAGGGTCACCAAGTACCTTGCAAGACAAAACAAACCTTTTCAGATAGGAAGGGGAATTGGAGGAGGGGATCTTGTATTGTATCAGATGAAAGGTTATAGTGAGACAGAAACAGGTGTCTTGCTGTAGAGGACATACCAGGTTACTCGGCCGGGGAGAGAGAGAATGAAGACAGAAGCAGGTATGCTGCTGCAAAGGTGATACATGGTTACCCATCCTGAGGGAAGAGCATGTGAAGGAGAGAGAGAGTGGGAGACAGCAGGATAGAGATGGTAGCAAAGTGTTGGACATACTCACAAGGGACGGGGTCAGAATATAAATGGGATGGGTGAGTAAAGGAAGAAAGAGATATAGATGGTGGCAAGTGCCAAGGTTATACCCTTGAGGTTCGAACGTCATAAGTAGTAGAATATTGCGAAAGAAGCAGTGATTAGAGAGTGCGGAGGGGGAGTGGGAAGTGAGTGGCGAAAACCTGGGTATATACCCAGGTTTACACCATATATATATATATA
>NC_069006.1:4396674-4401095 GCF_001194135.2 Octopus bimaculoides
ATATATATATATATATATATATATATATATATATATATATATACACAAGTAATACTGCGTTGATCTCATAGAGAGATTTCAGAACGAGCATTTTTGCTTGTATATATATATTTGCGTAGTAGAAGCAACAGAGTGACTCAAGGTCCGAAACACGAAACTCTCAGATTTTGAGTTACTCTGTTACTTATGTTAAATATTAATAAAAATATACATAATCCATGTTTTGAGTTCTGTCTCTCCTGTTTGCATTAACATACCTGTGTGTGGTGTGTGTGTACTATATAATAATAGTTTTTGATATACGATCTAAATATATAGAAACAACTAAACATTAAACCGAAGGATCGTTCACTAACTCTGCACTTTTCTTTTTAGTAACCATTCTATTTTTACAAGGAAAGGCTTGACAGTTACTTCAAAAATTTTGGTATAATGTCGCCTTCCACGAACCTTATATATATAAAGTGCCGCGAATTGACTTTTAGATCTCATTTGAATTTTGAATTCTTGATGTTACATTTTAGGTTGTGTTCCTAAATAATTTAATAGCTTTTGAGGGAAAGCAAGTATGCATATCCCCAACAAGAGGCTAATAACATAATTCGACACATCTAGAGGAAGATACATCTATCTGTAAAACTCGACTTAATTTTCCTCTTCGTCAGATTTTCTTTAGCTTTAATCACTCATCTTTAGTAATTTCCTTGGCATTTGAACTATTTATTAATTACAAATTAACTAAGAAAATATTTATGGTTGTGAGTGTTATTTCTTTTTTCTAACACCATTTTTTTTTATTTAATCTGTTTATTTTCTCTTTCTCTCTCTAAAATTAGTTATGAAGTTACATCATACTTTCAATATGGTTTCTTTATCTTTTACCTCCTTCAGTCATTGATTAGACTGCGGCCATGCTGGGGTTTTAATACCCTTCAAGGTTGTCGAGGAAATCGATACCAGTAATTTATTATGTTTTTTGTGCATCAGGTACTTTTCTATCGAGTTTTCTTTAACTGATAAGTTAGGGGGACGAAAACAAACCAGCACTAGTTGTCAGGTGGGGAACTAATATAAGGACGAACACGAACGCATATTATCTCATATTATATTATCGCATGTTATATAATATACGACGAGCTTCTTTCAGTTTCCGTCTTCCAAATCCATTCACAAGGCTTTGGTAAGCCCGTTGTTGTAGTAGAAGACACTTGCTCAATGTGCCATGCTGTGGAACTGAACCCGAAACCGTATGTTGGATGCAAGCTTGTTACCACACAGCCATGCCTGCACTTATGTCAGAATTTTTTTGTAATTTAAAACAAAATCGATTATAAGTATGGTAAAATTTGTTTTAATTTTTTAATTTATTTTTAGTAAATTTTGATGGATTCAGAAAAGATTTTAGCAGAAAAGGGAGGGGAGACAACTACAACAAAAATAAACGGAGAAATGGAAGATAAGAAATTGTAGTGAAGTAATTATATGATGTTTGCTGGGTTTGATATGAAGTGTGTGGGTGTAAAATAGAAGAAATAGATAGGTGAGGGGAAGAAAGTGACAGGGAAAGAGATAATGTCAGAAAAGAGAGGCGAGAAAATAGTTTTTTTTAATGTTAAAGGAACAGTGAGTGTGTGTGAGAGACATTAGATTTGAAGAAATAATGGAGAAAGATGTTTTTCAGGTGGTGGGGGTCATAAATAGGAGTGTCAGAGTTCGAAAGGAGAATTGTGGGAGAGAAGTTGCTTTGAAATGCTAATAGAAATGTAGAGAAAAGAGAGAGTGGGAGGATGCGTATGAGAAAGGTTAAAAGCGTAGCGAAAGAGAGAGAGAGAGAGGAAGAGAAAGAAGGAGAGTACAGTTTAGAAAAAGAGATAAAGTAGGGGAGGAAGTGTATAAGAAAGAGGGAGAGAAAGGAGAATGGAATGTAGAAGAGACGAAAAGAGAGAGGGGGAGGAAGTGTAAAAGAAAGGTTATAAATGTAACGAAAGAGAGAGAGAGAGAGAAAGAAGGCGAGTTCAATGTAAAGAGAAAGGGAAGAAGTGTATAAATTCGTTAAAAAAAACCAATAAAAACGATTAAAACGTAAACAAAAAAAAACGGGGTTTTGCCAAACTCTTCTCCTAAAATTAAATTTTTTTAAACAAAAAATTGTTTTGGCGTACGTGTCTGACTGTAATCCGGACCGTAGTTACAGGCAAAATATATTTTCCTGTTACCAATGATAAGTCAGACTCCGTTTTATACAAATTTATTTCATTTCAACATTCATTTAACTATGGTAATTTGTGTGCCTTCTTTTTCAGTCCTCACAGGACCATCTGAGGTGTGTGTTTGGAGGGGAGTGATAGTGGCGGTGTGGCCCTCTCCTTTGAACCACCAGACACAACCTCATTAACATATTGTATGCAAATTTCAGTAGTAGATCGTTACCCTCCCCCACCAATTCCTCTACGTTACTATTCTTACTTTATCCCAGGACAGAAGAGTTTTACAAGTGCTTATTCAGTTTCAATTTGTCCTTGAAGAGTAGAAAGGTTCCTTTCTCTTGCTATAACATAAATGATTCTGGAACTGACAAATACTAGCGCCCAAACCACAGCCACCACCACTGCCACTACAGTATAAGGGAATTTTGACCTCCCAACCCTCTTTATTAACGATTTCTAATTTAGGGTCCCAGGCCAGTAATTTCAAGAAGAGATGAGGGGTTAGTCTATTACAGCAACACTCCAGTACTTGACTGATACTGCATTTTCAAGAGCTTGGGGTGAAAGATAAAGTTGACCTGTGCAGGATTTTAACACAGAACATGTTGCCTGTTGAGACAAGTGAAAGCGAAATCGTGATGGCACCTGTGCCCTGGCACCTGTAAGGACATTCGAGCGAGATCGTTGCCAGTGCTGCTGAACTGGCTCCCGTGCAGGTGGCACGTAAAAGACACCATTTTGAGCGTGGCCGTTGCCAGTACCACCTGACTGGACTTCATGCCGGTGGCAGGTAAAAGCACCCACTACACTCTCGGAGTGGTTGGCGTTAGGAAGGGCATCCAGCTGTAGAAACTCTGCCAGATCAGATTGGAGCCTGGTGTAGCCATCTGGTTTCACCAGTCCTCAGTCAAATTGTTCAACCCATGCTAGCATGGAAAGCGGACGTTAAACGATGATGATGATGATGATGATGAACATAAAGACTTATTTAGATTTAGACGAAAGCAGGAGAAATCCAAAGTACCCCAGCAGCCACTCTGGACTGCTTCCATAGCCTTACGTTTTTCTAGAGACAGAGTCTCAAGCTGATGCTCAGCCATTTGTATTTAGGAAACAATTTCAGTGGGTCTGTCTCTATTGACTGCTGGCTGAGGTCCATGAAGTGTAGTGTAGGTTGCCTTCAGTCGTGGACACCTGGTCGTTTGTTCCTCTCAAAACTCCTTCATCCTAGCCACTGGCTTCTACTGCAACTCCTCCATCCACCAAATGGTATAGCGTCAACATTACCCTCTCATATACTTTAGCCCACCAGCTGAAGTGGTGTACTGGGGTGTGGCACTTGAAACCAACACATGAGAGATTTAGGCACTTGATTGGCAACTTTATTTTGGTGACCTTGAAAGGAGGCCAGGTAAAGTTGACCTTGAAAGGAGGCCAGGTAAAGTTGACCTTGACAGGATTTGAACTCATAACATAAGGAGCCAGAGTAGAATCAATGAAGCGATTTTTCGAATGCCTTAACCCCGTAGCATTCAGATTTCTCTGTCAAATGCAACACATGTTCATTCACATTGCTTTGAATTAATCGTGCATTATCTTGTAGCTTTGAGATTTCAATGATGTGATTGCTTATGTTTTGAATGACATTGTTGGGTAGGGGTGAGAGGCCAGATCTGATGAAGGCTGGAGGGTATATCAGCCAAAACATGATGTTGACAACAAACAAGATGAGGATAAATATCTGTCAAATGTAAATAATGTACATAATTCCTCATCTCTTAAATATAGAACTGTACAATGTCTCTGTTTCAATTACTTCTGAAAATAATGAAGAATTTAGTAAAATAACCTTGTTGTTGTTAATTATTTAATGCTCAGATTCCTCTGTCAAATGTGATGTTCATTTATTCACATTGTTTTGAATCAATCCTGCATTCTCTTGTAGCTTTTAGGTTTCAGTAACGTAAATCTCTTTTACTTGTTTCAGTCATTTGACTGTGGCCATACTGGAGCACCACCTTTATAGTCGAGCAAATCGACCGCCAGAGCTTATTCTTTGTAAGCCTAGTACTTATTCTATCGGTCTCTTTTGCCAAACCGCTAAGTTACGGGGACGTAAACACACCAGCATCGGTTGTCAAGCGATGTTGGGGGGACAGACACACAAACATATACACACACACATACATATATATATATATATATATATATATA
>NC_069006.1:4405834-4410940 GCF_001194135.2 Octopus bimaculoides
ATATATATATATATATATACATACATACATATATACAACGGGCTTCTTTCAGTTTCTGTCTACCAAATCCACTCACAAGGCTTTGGTCGGCCTGAGGCTATAGTAGAAGACACTTGCCCAAGGTGTCACACAGTGGGACTGAACCCCGGACCATGTGGTTGGTAAGCATGCTACTTGCCACACAGCCACTCCTGCGCCATAGGCCAGATCTGGCCAGTTTGAACACAAGACAAGTAGGGTACTTGGGCTGGACATGGCCAGTTTAATGCTTAACCATCATTACACTTTCTGGCTGGATTCCCTAAGGAGACCAACTGAGATTATGGATTTTACTCAACCATCTCATTCTTGATCTTCTGCCTGTTGGCTTGGCTTGAAGAACTATCTTGTGGTTTTTTTCCTGTGATATTTTAATTGTATGTCTGTAGTATAGTCGCTGTGTTTCTTTCAATGCAGGGAAGTAGTTGCTTGACTTGTAGAGAGACTCCCTGATCTCCAAGCTATTCACCCTATCAAGTAACATCACTCCAGAGATCTTCCAGAGGAACTTCATTTTGGCTACTTGCATTCATGAATAAGACCACCAAAAGCTGCAAATTACCATGTTTAATGGAATTAAGATGATGTGAAACTTGGCAAAGAATGAACCTTGATCCACCAACTGCATTTTTAAGTGTTGCTCCTTTACATCAAAATTCTAACCTAGTCGTAGACAACCTGCCTTCCATGGTATTTCTGAATAGCATGTCATGAAAAATTACCTTCAGTTATTTTAGTAGTGTGGTCTACCTGACGACGAGCCATAATCTCATGCAGCATGCTTCTCATAAAAGGTGGCCCATGCCTGTTCTAAGCCATCAGATGAAATATTTTCAAAAGACGCAGGAGTGGCTGTGTGGTAAGTAGCTTGCTTACCAACCACATGGTTCCGGGTTCATTCCCACTGCGTGGCACCTTGGGCAAGTGTCTTCTACTATAGCCTCAGGCCGACCAAAGCCTTGTGAGTGGATTTGGTAGACGGAAACTGAAAGAAGCCTGTCGTATATATGTATATATATATATATATATATATATATATGTGTGTGTGTTTGTGTGTCTGTGTTTGTCCCCCCCAACATCGCTTGATAACCGATGCTGTTGTGTTTATGTCCCCGTAACTTAGCGGTTCGGCAATAGAGACCGATAGAATAGGTACTAGGCATCTAAAGAATAAGTCCTAGGGTCAATTTGCTTGACTAAAGGCGGTGCTCCAGCATGGCCGCAGTCAAATGACTGAAACAAGTAAAAGAGTAAAAGAGTATCTTCTCAGTTGTTGTCACAGATTTGAAAATTTCTAAATTATGTGAAAATTCTCAAATTTGGTATATTCAAATGATTTTCCACACTGAATCTGAGTTCACGACTCACTTATTTCCAGAAAAATTTAAGGAAATGTTACAGCGGTTCAAAGTTTGATCATTTTTAGTCCAAGAATCATAAGCCACACATTTTCTGTGTTGTAGTCTGTCTGTCTGTCATAAAGTGATAACAACAGGCACAAAATGATATTACTCATCAAATCTTATGCTAAATACAGTATCCTTGTTACCATGGAAACAGGGCAGGCTACAGCTTTGCTTGTTATTATGAAAACAGATATCAATGTGAGATTTATGGTCATGTGTGTAATGGTGAGTTTTGATTGGCTAAAATTACCCAAAATTGACAAACTTTAAAAGCTATTAACTTTTTATTTATGCCAAAAATGAATTTCATTTTTATAATTAGCACACAAAACTGAATCAGTATAACCAAATTTGAAAGCAATTGGAACAAAATTGAAAAAATATGAAATCTGTGGCATCAACCAAAACAAGATCCAGATACATATCCAATTGAGTGGCAGGGATGGCTGTGTGGTTAAAATGCTAGCTTTGCTACCTTGTGGTCCCAGGTTCAGTCTCATTGTGTGGCATCTAGGGCTAGTGTCCTCTGCCAAAGCCTCAGGCCAGTCTAGAGCTTGTGAGTAGATTTGGTAGACAGAAACTGAAGGAAGCCCATTCCATATGTCATCATTGTTTTAACATCCACTTTTCCATACTTGCATGGTTTAGATGGAGTTTATTGAGTCAGAGTTTCTACAGCTTAAGGCTTTTCCTGTCACCAATATTTCTCCCTGAAATCGGTATACAATACACAGTTATATTCTACAGTCATACACACTGCAAAATTACCTGTTACGCTCAGGTTACCAATAACCTTAGCATCCTCTTGTAAGTGTGGGAACGAAATTTGCTTAAGGAGTGTAAACCCAGTTTTTCAAGAGGATGTTCAAAGCATTTTCATTGCCTCTCAAAAATTTTAGGTGAAGCATCTGCAACCCCTGTTCTTGAGTCTATTCGTTGTTCCCAAGCCTATGTGTAATGGTTACATCTACTTTGCAGTGTAGAGATAAGCATTTTCAGAATCACACAATGTTTTGATCATTCACACAATACATCCAGTCAAAGATTAAAGATTAGGTGCCGGAATGGCTGTGTGGTTAAGAAGATCATTTTTCAACCACATGGTTTCAGGTTCAGTTCCATTGCATGGCACTTTGGACAAGTGTCTTCTACTATAGTCCCAGGCCAGTTAAGACATCGTGAGTGAATTTGAAGGCATGTAATAATACTAGAAATTTTTTCATCAAATACTTGAACCCTTGGCATACTTTCTAGATTTAATCCTTCTTATCTCATGGTACATCTTCCTCACTAAACAGCAACAAGTTTATTACTGACCATAGAGTTTCCAAATTTTGGGGTTCCACAAATCAGTGAGCCTTTGAACCACCAATAAAGTTCAGTACTTAATTCTTACTATGTTCATACCTAACTTTGTATAGAAGTAAAAGGCTCCCATCACTGACATAAGTCCAAAGATTTCCTTCATTTCTTCCACTGAAAGGGATTTTGTTGTATTTCCTCAAATTCTCTGGAACATAACCATATGGTCGGAGAGAATCTCCTACCACTACCCCAAGTCCAGAAACTTCTTTTGTTTCTTTGAATGAAAGAAAGATCTTTTTTTTATTTTATTTCCTCAAACTCTCTGCCATATAACCATTTGGTCTGAGAGAAGCTCTTATCACTACCCGAAGTCCAAAAACTGTCTTCATTTCTTCCACTGAAAGAGGATGTTCTTTTTCCTAAATTCTCTGCAATGTATTTATTTGGTTTGAGTGAAATCAGGCATCTAGGTTGGTGCAATATTTCAACCAAAATCAACCCATAAATGATCATTACATGATGAGGAGAAAAAGTCATCAGGAAGATTGCCTGTGTTTATCATTTTTCAAATATTCCTTCTTTATGGTGGGAGAAAACTGGTGTTCAACAAAAACATTAGTGGCCCTAGTCCATCCTGCTGTAGTTAGGGAAGACGCTGTTTCTTTGAGCAGCATCACGTCCTCTACATTGCCATGTCCCCTCCTAGTTGGGGCTGGACACCTTGTACATTATTGTCTCCCTTAACAGCACTCTCTCTCTCTCTTCTCCCCTCCTCCTCCCTCAGTTCAGAATCATTTCGTTCTTTAAATTAGCATAATTACTGGCCTTTTCACTCTTCTCATTAGAAAGTAAAGGAGGTGCAATGGCCCAGTGGTTAGGGCAGCGGACTCACGGTCATAGAATCGCGGTTTTGATTCCCAGACCGGGCGTTGTGAGTGTTTATTGAGCAAAAACACCTAAAAAGCTCCATGAGGTTCCGGCAGGGGATGGTGGCGAACCCTGCTGTACTCTTTCACCACAAATTTCTCTCACTCTTCCTGTTTCTGTTGTGCCTGTAATTCAAAGGGTCAGCCTTGTCACACTCTGTGTCACGATGAATATCCCCGAGAACTACGCTAAGGGTATACATGTCTGTGGAGTGCTCAACCACTTGCACATTAATTTCACGAGCAGGCTGTTCCGTTGATTGAATCGACTGGAACCCTCGACGTGGTAAGCGATGGAGTGCCAACAACAATTAGAAAGTAAAATAAGAGATAAGCTGACAAGTTGATGATTTTCTTTCAACCATTTTTGTCAATTTTAGATTCACAAACAGAAAACATTACACAAATGCACAGACATACCATATTTGATAGCATATAAGATGCACTTTTTTTCTTAAACAATGTCTTAAAACATCTAATGTCTAAAACATCACCCTGGGTCATATATGTGAAGTTAGGCCTTTATTGCACTAAAAACTTATTTGTTCTCAATATGCATTTCTAAAATTGGGGTGCATCTAATATGCCTGTGTGTCTTTTATGCCATCAAATAGGGGATATGATCATATGAGCTGTTGGTGATATGAAACAAGGCCTCAGATTGGCCAAGAAGCTGCAAGGTGATTTATTTATAAACTATAAGCAAGATACATGGTAGGCAAGAGATCAGCTATTCATGTTGCAGACCCTACCTACAATGACATGGCTGATAATTCAGTCCCTTTTATTCAAAGGATTAAGGAGCAAAGCTCTATACTTTGGCAATTGCATCCAGCCACCTTTTCCCTAAGTTTGGTTGCAATATTTTGGCATTATAGCTCTGAATGACATAAGAGATATTCTTTCATGCAGCTATAGCTCATCTTAATGGTGTTCATGTCAAATATCTTGTGAGATTTATATCTATTTGGGGAATGTTTCTACACCATCATTGCAGTTGGTTTATATCATATACTGTTTTGTTTTCTAGTGTTTTGAGGGCACTTGTGAGATGGCGATATTTAGTACAATGCTCCAACTTGGTACAGACTTCATAATAGTGATTTGTTATAGAATTTGGCAACCCTCTCAAGGGTGGCGTTATTGCTATTCTATTGTTAATGATATATAGATATATAAATGTGTGTGTGTATACATAGCTGTATGGTACAGAAACTTGTTTCCCTACCATATGGTTTTGGGTTCAGTCCCCACTGCATGACGTCCTGGGTAAGTATCTTCTACTTTAGCCCCTGGGAGACCAAAACCTTGTAAGAGGATTTGATAGATAACAACTGAAAGCAGCCCATCTCTCTCTCTCTCTCTCTCTCTCCCCCTCTATCTCTCTCTCTCTTTCTCTCTCTCTCCCTCTCTCTCTCTCTTTCTCTCTC
>NC_069006.1:4410950-4411894 GCF_001194135.2 Octopus bimaculoides
TCTCTCTCTCTCTCTCTCTCTCTCTCTCTCTCTCTCTCTCTCACAAAGGATCAAAGGTCCTTCGTGAGCCATAGTCTCCTAGAGTTGGTTTCCCAGGTTCTGTGTCATACATATTGTCCTCAGGGTGGGGACGTGGTCCCTCACAGCATTATTCATATTTGCCAGCTGGTCTTGACTAGTAGGGCAACCTGAAATGAAGTGCTTTGCTCAATAACACAACACATCACTCAGTCCAGGAATTGAAACCACAATCTTACGATCATGAATGCAATACCCTGACCACTAAGCCACATACCACCACACACATACCACCACACACACACACACACACATGTACGGGCTTGCGCTAAAACCCACACTGTTTCTTGCTTTTAGCCCTATAAAATTTTTAAAAAATTTTTTGCGTGCGTATGTATGGGTGCGGGGTTGTTGTGAGTGTGGATGTGTATGCGTGTATATATATATGCACATGTACATATATGTATGGTCTGTGGCGAGTATGTGAGTGAGCATGTGTGTGTTTACATACATGTATAGTTTTTGGCTATACATTTTTTGGGGTGAGCATGTGTGTGTTTAAAGCGAGGGTAGTTTTAGTATATGAATATAGGCGAATGTACGGATTGGTGCGCTTACGCAAACCTATAGACTTCTCTACTCCCTTACTCTTACCCCCTTACTTAGCGGTCTATTAGCTCTTTTGTCTTTTGTCTTAATGACGGTCACCACACAGTAATTTCCCTTTGTTTAATGGTCATTTTTCACAGGAATTTTCAATGGCTGGATAACTGAAGAGATGTTGGCATGGGCTCCCACCCTGGCATCCAAAACTTGGAGTTTTATCATGGCTACTGAATAAGTGTCACATATATTTTTACAGATAAATTCCTCTATTTACATAATATTGAGGTCTCTTTCTTTCTTTTGTTGTCTTTTCTGTCAAT
>NC_069006.1:4414258-4421807 GCF_001194135.2 Octopus bimaculoides
ATATATATAGTCAATCTAAATAAGAACAAGCAATAAAAAACAACAACGCGAGGACGTGGAACAAGTACAGTGTTATTGGACGCTCAGGAAAGGAAAGAAAAGAAAGAGGATCTCACGTTTCGAGCGGAGCTCTTCATCAGAAATATAGAATAAGTCCAAAGAAGGGAAGTTGGAGAAGGAAAATCGCCAACGATACACACACGGTCTGACTTTTGCTTTGTATTTGGACAAGTTGACTCCAAGTCTCACCCAGAGACCTCAAGAGACAACCAGTTAGAAGTCCTCTCTTACACTCACATTCTTGTACCTCGAGAGTTTATACTCTAGCACTTCCTCCCTATCTTCTTTGATGTCCTTCTCAACTACTCCAACCAATCCCTTTATATAATGTGGAGTAGGTATGTATCTCCTCTATAGCAAGACACTTGTGTTTGTCCCTTTATCATACATTAGTACCTCAACATATGACATGAAGCCTATTTAGCAGGACGTGTTTTCCTTTTTCTTTTTCTTTATTCTTGCTTTTTTCCTTTTCCTTTTTCCTTATTCTCAAGTGCCAGTGGAACATAAAAAAGCAGCCAGTACACACTGTAATTTGGTTGGTGTTAGGAAGGGCATCCAGCTGTAAAAACCATGCCAAAACAGACAATTGGAGCCTGGTGCAGCCCTACAGCTCACCACATCCTATCAAACCATCTTATTATGCCAGTATGATGATGATGGTGGTAATGAATATGGTGATGATAATAGTGTTGGAGGTGGTGGTGGTGGTGGTGGTGGCAATGATGATATATGGCTGTTATGCAGCTCACTTCACAATCATATGGTTTGGAGTTCAGTCCCACAACATGGTACCCTGGGAAAGTGTTTTCTGTAACCCTGGACTGACCAGTACCTCGTGAATGAATTTTGTTGATAGAGACTGTATAGAAGCCCCTCATATACATATGTGTATATAACTCTGCGTGTGTTTATATGTTTTTGTACTTGTCCCTCACCACTGTTTGCTAACCAGTGATGGTTTGCTTATGTCCATATAAATTAGTGGTTCAGCAAAAGGGACTGGTAAACCCAAAATATAAATAGTGGGGTTGATTTGCATGACTAAACCCTTTAAGAGGGTGCCCCAGCATAATTGCAATTTCATAACTGAAACATGTAAATGAATATATATGTATACACACACATCTTCATCATGATGATCATCATCATTTAACATCTTCTTTCCATGCTGGCATGGGTTGGACAGTTTGACATAGAGCTGGCTAGCAGGGAGCTGTCCGGACTCCAGCTGTCTGTTGTGACATGGTTTCTATGGCGGGATGTCCTTCCTAACACCAACCACTTAACAGAGTGTGCTTTTTTTACATGCCACTGGCATGGTGGATTTTACATGGCACCAGCACAGGTGTGTTAACACAGCACTGATTTGGGTGCTTTGTAAGTGGCATCAGCACCTGAAGGACAAGCCTGTATATGTGGGACACAGTGATTCTACTTAGCTTGATGATGATGAATTCCAATATTTTAAATCCAGTTTTATCCCCATTAACAAGGGTGGCCGGATCTACCTCACTCTTACAGCAACCACCCTCACACCATCTCGCCCTTTTTGGGTGTCCTTCCTCCTCAAGCCAACCCTCCCAATCTCTTCCTCCACCTGTCCCTTCCACGTTTTCTTTGGCCGACCTCGCTTTCGCGGTTCATTCACTTGACACATTTATCAAGTACAGCAACCATACATACATTCAGTGATGGCTCCCATGCCAGTGGCACATAAAAGCACCCACTACACTGTCGAAGTGGTTGGTGTTAGGAAGGGCATCCAGCTGTAGAAACCTTGTCAAACCAGATTGGAGCCTGGTGCAATCTCCCGGCTTGTTAGTTCTCAGTCAAACCATCCAACCCATGTCTGCATGGAAAACGGACGTTAAATGACGATGACGATGATGATGATGACTTAGTCATACACACATACTCTTTTACTCTTTTACTTGTTTCAGTCATTTGACTGTGACCATGCTGGAGCACCGCTTTTAGTCGAGGAAATCGACCCCAGGACTTATTCTTTGGGAGCCTAGTACTTATTCTATCGGTCTCCTTTTGCCGAACCGCTAAGTTACGGGGACATAAACACACCAGCATCGGTTGTCAAGCGATGTTGGGGGGACAAACATATACACACAAACTTATACACATACATATATATACATATATACGACGGGCTTCTTTTCAGTTTCTGTCTACCAAATCCACTCACAAGGCTTTGGTCAGCCTGAGGCTATAGTAGAAGACACTTGCTCAAGGTGCCACGCAGTGGGAATGAACTTGGAACCCATGTGGTTGGTAAGCAAGTTACTTACCACACAGCCACTCCTACGTCAATGTACTTTTCCACAATAAGACATCATATCTCAGGTACTAACAGACATGTGATAAGTGTATCGCAGAGAAGATTCACAAGATGGATTCTCCAAGCCAAGCCAAGCGAACCAGCTGGAGACTGAGGGGTAGATCAAGGATGAGATGATTGGATAATAGCCACAGATTCAGTTGTTCCCATTTGGAAAACCAGGCAGAAATTGTAATGATAGTTGCTTTTGACAGGACTCTAGGGAGGAGGTACCTAAGGTCTCCACCCCCATGACCTTCCCAGGAAAAGTGGAGACTTAAGATAGATGGGTAGAGGGATGGATACATACGAGGGGGTACCTAAAGGTAACTGGAAATGTTCTCTGTGGAACAAGCCCATTGTAGTTCAGGCGTCAGCCATTTGATGCAACCCTCAGGCATCAGTCTGCTGACCAGCATTGTTCGGTGATTTTTGTGATGGCTGAAATGAAGGAATAGCCTGCTTCCACAAAATTCTGTTTTCTGCTGGGGAACAGCTTACAAGGCCACTGCCATGAGCAAAACACAAGCTTACAAGTGGTTTCCATGCTTCAAGAATGGTCATTTGTTGCTCGAAGACCAACCTCTTTCAGGACAACCATTGACCTCCTGAACAATTGACAAACTTGTGGATCTGACTGGTGTGTCCTGGAGCTCCTGCCAAACAAAATTTATGTGAGGAATTTTGAATGAGAAGAAGTGCATCAAAATTTGTGCTCGTGGAAGATCAAAAGCAGTCCTGACTGAATGTGTGTCGTAAACTGAAAGAACAGTCGGAAGTTGGTCTGGACCTCTTTTTGAAGGTCAGCACTGGTGACAAAAGCTGTTGCCATGGAAGACGGGATGAAGAAAATGACAGAGGCACTAAAAGGCATCATTTTGCAAGGGTTCTAGGACTACTTCGAACAGTGGGAAACATGTCTGTACCGATGCATTGCTTCAAATGGAGAATACTTTGAAAGTGATAAAAGTGCAAACATATAAAACTAAGTGAATGAAATAACATTGCAAAATTCCAATATTTACACACATACACTCAGAGAGTGAGAGAGTTTTGTATGTGTGTATATGTATATGCATATATATGTATACCTTATGTATGTGTGTGTATCTATCTATCTATGTCTATCTATCTATCTATATCTATATCCATCTATCGTTATCTATTTATCTATCTATCTATCTATCTATCTATATCTATCTATCTATCTATCTATTTGTCAAAGTACTGGAAGAATAAAAAGACTATATCCAATGCAGCACTCGACTCGAGCTTGAGGTTATTTATACTCTTGTATCATAGTCTTAAGTTAAATTGATATCCTTCACGTGTAGAAAATCCAGGTGTAACGTCAATAAAAAAACCAATATGTGGGTTTAGAGTAAAATATAATCGAAATAAGAAGACAAAGAAAGAGTTTATCACATCTTCAATGACCAGTTACAAATGTTTCTTTAACAACTCTGTTTTTAACTCCAATTCCATGAGGAAAGTTTAGTGAGTGTTGCATGACTTTTATGTCCAATCCAATTGCGTTAAAAACAGAGTTGGTACAGAAAGAATTCTAACTAGTCATAAAAGGTCTGATAAATTGTTTTATTCTTCTTCATGGTGTTATTTATCTATTTATCTGTCTGTTTCTACATGTTTATTTATCTAAGAGTGAAGCTATGTATACATCTATCTATCTATCTATCTATCTATCTATCTATCTATCTATCTTTGTGTCACTTTATCTATGTATGCATTGTTCTATCTGTCTGTGTCAATCTACGTAGGTCTCTATATATCTATCTGTTTGTCTGTGTGATGAAATATGAGAAGGCAAATGTCAGGATTAGACGTGTGTTATTGTGATCACAGTAAATTCATTTACTTCATACAGGGCAACAAACGAAGATAGCAACAAGCCCTATTTACTAAAGTGCCGGACTATATGGCCATCGATATTTAGTTACCTCCCTTTACGTATTCACTTGAAATTTTCCCATCACCTTCGTCTTTCTTTGAGAAATTAATTAATTAAATAAGTACCATTAATAAATGCTGCATTAACAGCCACCAATAATGAAATATATCTCTTATAACAAACTTAGAGAAAACGCTATTACCTTTGTGAAAATTTGAAACGTGTGGCGATAAATGCCGAAGTAAATGTGATGATAAATGCCGAACTAAATGTCTTAAGTTATTTAATTATGTCCCTTCGTTCTTTTTAGTTTTTTTTTTTTAGTTCTTCTCTTTAGTTTTTGCTTTTTCCATATAATATGGGGGAAAGGGATTCATAAATTAATTAGCTATCATTAATATGCTGGAATGGATTAATAGTCGCCACAAACGTATTCGTGACCTTGCTCCAAAATAAGAAAACATTTAATGGAGAAAGTAAAGTTATTACGGATGTCATGGAATGAAAGGGAGCCATAACTAGATCTGTTGCGGGGGTTTAAATATCTGGGAATTTTTTGTTTTCTAATCACTTCCTTGCTGGAATAAACTTCTTCTCATCCAGAATGATTTAAATAAATACTAATAATGTTCATAATAAGAATAATATAGGAGGAGGTCGATTGGCAAATATATTTTTGTCCTATGGCATCGGGCATTTGTAGAATGGTGCAAACAGATGCCTTCTGTGTATACACCCTCGTGTATATGTATGTGTGTGTGAGACGTGTGTATATATATATATATATATATAACGAGAAATGAATGAAAAATAACACTCGAAATAAACTTATGGAGGTCTTCATCAACAAAAGATATCAAAAAGTTCGTATGTTGCCATACGAACATACTTTTTACGCACTTCACTAATGACTGGAAGCTGCCTATACACACACACACACACACACAGAGTACTTCATGTACATGTTCGATTGAAATGCGAGAAATAGCAGCCAACTGCCCCTCAAATCTCGAATCATACACCATTCTCTTAGAAATGGTTGGAGTCGTTGAATTATTGTATTATGCAGTCTTACGTAGGAAATGGAAAATAAATATAAAAAAAATAAAAGAACCCGGATTGGGTGTAGATGGCTAAAATGTCTGAGTAATCATAGGTGTGTTGGTGTGTTCATTAAAACTAAAAAAAAATGAACTAGTGTTAAATAACTCGTCGTTTCCATTTTTTTTTTTTTTTTGTGTATGGTTGTAAAGAAAAAGAAATGTAGATATGTATTTGTGAGTGTATGCGTGTGTGTGTGTATATATATATATATATATATATATATATATATATATATATTCTAAAACGTTGTTTAGCTTGAGCTCGGCACTTGATTGAACATACCTATCTACGATCAATGGCTTCCAACCGTGTCTCTCCTGTCTGAATTTTTATTCAACGACAGTCGCTTCAGATTTACAACAAAAATCATTCAAGTCATTCACACACCTATCTCTTATTATTAAGCGTTGTATATCTAGGGCTACGCTGTCGAATGTCTTTTACATTAAGGATAGATTTGGCTATTATTACTAGCATATGGGTTAGGCATATTGATTCTTTTTTTATTTACTTGAAACTATTAAAAGGTTTGATGTGACTTATGTTTAGCAGATGGGATCTGGTTTGGTTGGTGGTGGCCATTTTCTCAATTTATAAAGGAAATGGAATGGAAGATTTAAAATCACATGGAAACCTCTCTCTCGTTATATATATATATACATATATATATATATATATATATATATACATATATATATATATATTGTGTGTGTGTCTGTCTTTCTCTATGACCAACAGATGTGATAAGTGTTAATGTTAATGAAAATTTGGGTATCTTCGCTTTTACGGTCCTAAATTGAAATTGGTCTTTTGACTGCGCTTATAGACATTACATACATACATACAAGTTTATATGTATATAATTGTTTGTGCGTGTGTAACGAGAAATGATTTTTACACTCATAAACAATAGTTATGAAAAAATTAATTCAACTCGTATTTCAAAGTAGTCGTTTCATCATCATCGTTACACACACACACACAGACATACACCGATGATGATGATTTTGTAATTAGGTTGAGATAGATATAAACCTGTGTAAATAAGATTCTTTATTTCCAGATTGTCAAACAGTTCATCCAATGTGATAAAAAATACATAGAACATTAAAAATAATTATTATATATATATATATTATATAGTGAGTTCTGTTTATCCTGTTTGCTCTATTTAAAGAATAGATGGCTAGGTAGATAGACAAATAGATAGATAAATAGATATATAGATAGATAGATAGATAGATAGATAGATAGATAGATAGATAGATAGACAGTTAGATAGATAGATAGATAGATAGATACGTATAAATGGGTTTCTTGAAGATCTACGCATAGTCGTGTTTTATTAGATAGATAGATAGATAGATAGATATAAAGCCAGAAACAAAAGTGCACATTCTATATGTGCAATAAGAGCGTGTATATTATTTTTTATATCAGCAAACAATTTCTTGCTGGGTATGGCCATTTAACTCAACTTGGCAGAAAGCTGCCATTGAGTTTAGGCATCGTATATTACCATAAGGTAATATATAATATAAGTGTTGTGGCGGTGGGGTTAAAGTACAGTCGAAAGACCAAGTTAAATTATCTAGGACCCAGTAATTAAGTGACGATACCCGAAAAATTCTTGGCCACTAAATATCAATCCAGATTTGGGGTGGACACGAAGGGAGATAACTCTTGCCGTTTGTAGGTGAATAACACATGCATGTCCCCCTCACCTTGTTAATGACTCCCTTTTCTCTTAACACCAAATATATTTCTCACCTTTATTATCAAGTCATTTCCTGTTTTTGATTCTCCAAAACCTTTCTTCAACGTTAACAACACCTTCTATTACTTGTGTTTCACTTTACTTTATTGTTTTATAGCTTTTTAGTAATTTTAGTTTTATTTCATCTTCTTTTATAATTTTTTTTCTTTTCCTCTTTCGTCTTCCTAACCATTTTCTGTCCTATTCTATCCTGTATTTTCAATCTTTCGCGTTCTCTCCATTCTACGTTTTTATCCCTCACCCGTGTTTGGGTCTTTCTTTTTTTCCTTATAAAATAAAACTAAATTATTTGATATATTGTATTTTGTTTCGTTTTGTGAAAGAATTTTCCTAACGTTGGAGACGTATACATATGTATATATATATA
>NC_069006.1:4422244-4424034 GCF_001194135.2 Octopus bimaculoides
TATATATATATATATATATATATATATATATATATATATATATATGAGAATGTATATTTTCCGATCAATCCAAAATTTAAATATACATACATGTATATTACTACAGATATTTTCTGCCGATTAGATTGAAAGTTATCCTATTCCAAGAAACATTTCCAAGAAAAAACAGAAATAACTACATATACATAATGCATAATATACCAATAGATAAATAAAAAACCTATTCGATTCTCTCTCTCACTCTATCCATTTCTTTTCTAAAAATTTACAATTGTACAAGTAAGGTTTGTGATTTTTTTCTCTATCCCCCTTCCTTGTTCAATCGCTCTTAGTTTTTATTATATTTTATTTCATTCTATTCTATTTAACTTTTAAAGAGAAACCTTCGGTCAAATCAGAAAAAAAACTACTGAACACGGCCCGACTGCTCACCACCCTCTTCGCCGTCTCCTCCACCTTTTATAACTATCAACACCTCCACCACCATCATCGTCACCGTTATAACCACCACCACCACCACCACCATCATCGGTATCACTGTACCCACCATCACCGCCACTATAACTATCACCGCCTCTTCCACCACCCCCTCCACGCGCACTGACGCTATTATAACACCTAACTCCAATACTTGTACTACTGTTTATTAAACTACCAGTGCTGTCTGTCTCTATCTTCTGCCACTTCTCTCAGCTGAGAGCATTTTTTTGGTTATTTATTTCTTAGTTTATTTTACTGCCTGAATCCATTCTAAAGACATACATACACACACTGCAAAGTAAGTAAAGTATATACATCTATATTAACATTGGTTTGTTTGAGAGGCTTTTTAGCTCTATGAAATAACTTCATCGTTTAAATATCCATTAGGAGAAAAAGATAGCAGGATAGGAAAGAAATTTGTTTTTGCCATTTCTTTTGTTTTTATCATTATTATTCCTCTCCCGATAAGTCCTGTTTTTGAGGTTCTAAAAGATTTCTTTTACCAACTTCCAACTTTCCTCCCCATCTTTTCCCCTCTCTCTCTGTCTTCATATTATTCCTATCCGAAAATATAATAATAGTTTTTGAGTTGGTTCTTTCTTACTTTAAACTTCAACTCCAAGTTAGTGGGGGGGTTGTGTCTTGTTATTTTCGCCCCCAGCTTTCTTGCTTTTATTTCAATTTATTTTTCACTCTGAGAGAGAGCGAAAGAGACCCTCCACTCATCCGAAAAAATACAATAATCACGTACAAGCTCTAATCTCTAAAACTATATATCACCGACAATTTCTAGATAAACCATTCACACCATTTAGATACCAATCATAATAACGATTAGTATAATAACAGCGATTTCTTTTAATAATTATTATTAATGATGATGATGTTAATAAGATCAATGATTCCTAAGAGACGGGATTTTGAGGGTCTTCTTTCTCATTTAATTTAATATTTCCTGTCCTAATCGTTTGTTTTGGTTGTCAGTTTCATAAGATTAATAACAGTACTAGTTATAATAATAATACTAACCGTTGTTATTGTTATTAGTATTATTATTATTATTATCCTTGTTTAGTGACAACTATGCCAAACAGGGTCCGTTTCTCACTCTCTCTCTTTCTCCTCTTCTCCAATTCTTTGAGCTTCTCTGCTCATATGTATATATATACATATATAAATTTTCGCAACTTAATCATTTGTTGTTTGTACTGTTATTTTTGTTCTAATTTTTCTCTTGCTAGTTGCAACATTTGTGTGCCTGACATTGTTTAATATATATATATATATATATATATATATGTATATAT